>NC_139923.1:26074770-26279770 GCF_963514095.1 Eutrigla gurnardus | reverse complement strand
TTAAACCTTTAAAGTTCTGCTGTGAGAACGACATCACGAGTGTGATTTTTCCGACTGCAGCTGCTTTTGAAGGACGAGGCTCGGCTAGCCAGCCAAAGTGCACTAAGTGGCTGAAAGTGAGGACGAAACACTTTTCGAGAACTCAGCCTGAGAGGGAAAATGTAACTGAAGTGTGTGAATTTATGGCTTCCTTTTTTATGTACCTATCCCATTTTTCCCCTGTCTTATAGTGTAAAGAAGTATAATCACTATGTAAATGAAAAACAATACATTTAAAAAACAGATCATGAACGGCGTGAGATGAATATTACATCTCTTGAGCATTTAAAGGTGCCTTGAACACCAAACAAATCATCCCGTGCCAAGGACAAGGGCAAGCTGCAGCGTTTCATTTGCTTTGCTGTGAGGATCTTCGGTCCTGGACCTGTAGGCCTCCAGGACCCTGAGGTGGGCAGGAAGGATTGTGGGTCCACATCCATCCAGTCTCATCAAATCCCTCTCAGCGTCACAGCTGAGAGAGATGACTTCCTTCCCGCCGTTGTGAGGAGCGTCTATCGGATACCAGCAGTGTTCATTCAGCAGTAGGCTGCTTTTTTGTTGTTTAGTGAGCTACATGTTATGAAGTCCCTCATGAACCGGCCATCCATAATGCATGTATCTATTTCCCCATTGATTCACATTAATGGTGCAAACAATGTGAGAGGAAACTGGAGAGCAGAAACAATTGATCCCAGTGTTGCCTATATAGAAAGTGCCTGAGCCAGCAGGTTATTCCTCCGGCATGTTCTACTGTCTCCATCATGTATGGATTTAGAATGTTGACTTTGAAAATGCATACAGTCCGATTTGTGTTGGACATGGAAACGATACATTTCGTAGCCAAATTGGGGATTTAAAAGGATCGGAATGTTTAAAATCAACAGTATTCTCGTATTGGTGTCTGTATGATAAATAATCACAAAGGCTGGAACCGAAAAAGGTGCAGAAAGTCGCAAATATGCTACTTAATAAAGTCACAAATTTGCTACTTTATCATGATGCTAACAACAGGCATCTATGCTAGCTAACTTCTCATGAATGTCACATTTATTTTCCGATGAATGCTTCACAACATGCCTTGTTAAGCTCCTTAGGGTCATGGTTATTGTTGTTTATTTTTCAAATATATTTATTTGGATTTATTGATCGGGTGCTTGGGCTAAGTTCACCTGTTGTCATAGCAACTGCAAACATCCGGCGACGCCACGTGTTTACTTCCTCTATGACCTTTATAATATATGCAAATATGCAACTTTTTTTTCTCTGAACGTTGCCCGCCTCTCTCTGCTCCGTTTTGTTTTTTTAATACGCCGTCGTAGAAACAGCTGATATGACTGTGTGTGAGAAATAATCGTGATTGGTCGGCCGCTGGAGCCAGGCTAGCTGTTTTCCAGTTTCCAATGCGTATTTTTCAATGTTCTCTTTCACAACCATTCTGAAATACCATTGAAACACCTTTCAGGGGTGTTTTTTATTATGAGTGCATTCAGGGAGTTGTGTGTTTTATATGCATCACAGTAGCTTGTGTAAGCGAAGGGGACGATCATTTTTTCCGTTTGAAGTGTGCTCTTCTGACCTCAGGCACTGGAAGCTGTTCAAAGCTAGCCAGAGTCGTTTGACAGGAAAATACAGGCGTGTGTGTGTGTGTGTGTGTCAGAGAAAGTGATGAAACATGATTAGAATTCCTCGGGCTGCCAAAGGCGAGCCTACAGAAAAATATACAGTTGTGTGATCACACTCCTTTCATCAGTCTTTCTCTCACGTCTTCATCACATCGACTCCTTCTGTTTTTGCTGTCTAGGTTCTCCTTCCTCTCTTTAACCACCTTTCCGCTCACTTCTATTCTCATTTACTGATATCACAGTGTGCACCCAACAATGAAAGGAGGCGTGTTAGAGCACAATTAACCTCCGATCACTGCTGGGTGGTGCGGAGATGTTGTGCGTTAACGTATGGACGGGCAGAGCTGCAGAAAAGGCCAACTGTTCTCTGTTAATTGTCACGCAGGACTCCAGACAAGCGAATGGCTGCTGCAGGCGAGCGAGCTGGTTCACGAGAGAGAGGGGGAGGACACGTTGTGCCGAGTTTAGAGAGGAAGACGGAAAAGAAAGTTTTAATGAGTCATCGCCTTTCAGCAGCTTTTCAGTATTATTTCAAAAATTCCTAATCCCTTCGTTCTGATTAGCAAATAAAATAAATGAGCTCCTGTTCCCATCAAACCTGCAGACAAGTGGCTTATTTATAACTTCCTGCTTTCCACCTGTGTGTGTGTGTGTGTGTGTGTGTGTATGTATGTGTGTGTGTGTGTGTGTGTGTGTGTGTGTGTGCTTCTGAAATATAACACTTTATTTTTGACCAACTGTTTTTATGCTTGTTTTATTTTATGCTCCTGCTTTTGCCTCTTAGCACTTTGTGATTTTTACATTAAAGTGTGTTATAAATGAAGTGTATTATTATTATTATTATTACAGCCAATCAACAGCTCTGGTTAAATCTATAGACTTCCTCTTTTTTCATTTTTTCTCAGCTCTTTTCTCGTGTGCCAGCTGAGTTTCCCATCAATGTGTGATTTGCAACTTTTCACCTTGAGGAAGGAGATATATTTAGTCCTGCCCCTCCTCCCCCTCAGATGGTCCAGTTTCCGCCCAGGCGTTTGTCACTCATCGTGATGAGCTGTCTACCTTGAATAAGCATCTAGCCCGAGGCGGGAGGAACCGGCGTCCGTCGGGAACCAGCGGAGAAACAAACCACAAACGCAGGGAATGAGTAGATGTAGCCACCCACATCAAGTAAGATGTCAAAATTAATAATATCACAGAAATGATAGCAAGATTTTAGCAGGCATACAAGAAAACATAAATATTTACTGTTTATTTTTTGCATATTTATTGTAAAATCATGTTGTAACCCAATAGAACTGCTGCACCAGCACAGTCTGGAATGCCAAATGGAAAATAAAGTCTTTTTCACAGCCGGGCTTTTAGCTGAATAAGCAAAGTTAAGGTGTTACTCACATTAATAATGACTTTGTTATATTATAAGTGTCCTAGTGAGGCAGTGGGCCTGTTGAATGGAATTCATAAATCCTACGTAATATGTGTAATATTGCCTCTTTGTCACCAATCATTCTGTATTGACGTTGCTTTCTATTATTTTATATTTCTTACCAAAATAACATGTTAATATTTTTATTTTTTATCAGCCTGATGTATCAAAACACCTTCAAATACTAGTAAAAACCAAGGTGACAGTTCTGAAGCAGAACCAGCCAAATAACCGACCCATTCTGGTCTGGGAGTCACATCCACATCCAGCGCCGTGTCTTTGATTATTCAAGGCTATCGGTAAACAGGCGAGGAGTCACATATCACACGCTTGAAATGATACGTTGAAAGGAACCGGGGATCCATAATAATCAGATAATCAAATGATTTCCGCTGCGTGAATCAGAGGCTCGCTCTGACACAGGCCGACGGTAAATGCAGCGTTTGCACTTTGTGGCCTTGCCGGTGGCTCCCGATGTGCTCACACAGCGGATGGAGCTGTATATAGAGCCTCTTCCTGTCTTGGACGTCTATGATGATGGAATTTATTAGACTATATGTAAAAGTATATGTAATATGTATCTATAGGAAGCTACCTGTACCTGCACTGTCATCCCTTTGCTTTAAACTGGATGCTTCGTCATGTTTAGGACACTAACTGTGGCTCTGGTCACAGTGAGGGATGTAGAGTTGGGAAATCAGTGCTTAAAACAGCACGCCGTAAACAGTAATGGAGATCACAAACTCATCTCCCCCGCAGCATGCTGGGACTCGGCGGCTGGGGAAGCTTAATGAAATCAGAGGGCCGACGCTTGAAAGCAGAGGAACAGGATCGTCCTTAGTACTGTGTTATACACGAGAACACACGCTGGCATAATTCAGATTTTTGTCCCTTCTATGAACTAGCATCGGGCTTCTTCTTCTTCTTACACAACATTCATTATTGACATCAAAAGAAGAAAAAGGCAGAACGAGACGAGGTCCTGCAACGCTGGAGTTAATGAGCAGACCCTCTGCGAGAGGGCAGCGCTGCTAAAAGTAAAGTTCTCTTCTTTTAAGCTGAGTGTTTGAGAGCTGCTCTCCTACACACCAGCCTGTCTGGGTTTGCAGAGCGACGGTTAATAATTCATACTGGGAACAAGAGGGCCAGAAAGGATCACAGTGATACAGCAAAGTAGAGGACAGGCGCCGGTTTTAGTCAGCGAGGTGTGTGGGAGGAGACAAGTCTACTCTCTGTGGCTCCATCGCTCTCTGTTCCCCCAATCTGAACGCAACAGACTGAGTGAGAGGAGACAGAGCTAGTGTGTGTGTGTGTGTGTGTGTGTGTTTGTTTGTTGGTGTGTGTGTGTGTGTGTGTGTGTGTTTGTTTGTTGGTGTGTGCACACGTGATGCAAACATGAACGCTCTCCATGTGGGCAGATAAGTCACACAGAGGATGTGGGGGCGGAGAAGGGTCGAGGAGTCGTTTAGCAGCAAAGAGTTGAAGCAGTGGGCATCCCCCAAGTGTGTATGTGTGTGTGTGTGTGTGTGTGTGTGTGTGTGTGTGTGTGTGTGTGTGTGTGTGTGTGTGTGTGTGTGTGGATTCAATATCATATTGGCTTCATCCCCATGTGATTTATATATGTATATATATGTATATATATATGCTCTTTATTTACCATTTTTGAAGGGAATTTTTTTTTTTGACATGTACTGAAATAATCAGTTTGTATAGGAAAAAAAGAAAAAAAACATTTACATCTCTATATTGTGTGTCAACATTTACAGCACCTGCTTAATGTCCCTCAAATAGTAATATGAAATAGAAAATAATAGTCTCTTTTCGTCCACACGACATAAAACAGTCAAACAGCCGTGTGAGCTCTGCTCCCATTTGTTTTTTCCATCATCAAACAGTCAGCAAGTTGTCTGTCTGTGTACCAGCTGCTGGATGGGCTGGATCCTCCCGTCGGACCTTCGTCCCAGCTGCCTCGGTGCTCTCCACGCCGGGCTAGCTCTCAGCTGGGCAGAGAGCCTCGATGTCTCCACCTCACCTCCAGGACGTCCCAGATGAGCGTTGCTGTGATGGGCAGGAGTGTGTTGTCGATAGCAGATTCTCCCCCCTGCTCTCCCTCCACTGGAGGCTGATGATGGTGATGAGCCCCACAACTTCACCACATTCTCCTTGTTCACCTGCTACTGCGGCTCTTTTTCAGGAGCTGCCGGCATCATAAAAATGGCAGCAGATCTGAGAGACAACAATCTGCAGCCTCTAAGGTGGAGACGTCTTCCTGCAGGCGCTGCCTTCCAGATGTCTTCCCTGGTATCCTCCTCCTGGCTCCTGGTCCTTCATGGAGACTGGAAATCTCTCTCAGAGACTTTCATCAGAGTCTGTTGACGGGGAAAGGGGACCAAAAGCCTGGTATCCTTATAGTTCCTGAAGGCCACTTCCTTCAGCAGGGGGACACCCACAGTCCTTGGGATCAGGTCTACGCAGGCCTCACTGACTGCAGTTCACGCTCAGGTTGCCCAGTTGTCCTTACAAACAACGTCGTCTGTGGCAACATGGGGGACATGTGTCTCGTTCCACAAACGTCCTTATCAGGGCTTCTCACTTTCCTCTCAAGATCAGTTTCCTCTCAGCCTGCTTATGCGCCCACTCAGCAGTTTTTTGTTTTCCTAATTTCTCCCTCACAGACACACGCTCCCCATACAAAACAGAGGCTCGCCGCTGCTCACACAAATCGCAATGCAGCAGACCCCGAACGGTCACCTTCTCACATTTTCACATGGAACAAAACCTCTTTTAAGTTAGCGACGGCACATGTTTTCAGCACCACGGACAGCGACGGACCTTTTCCAGGCAGTTTAAAGGGAACAAACTAACACAAGTGAAGCTCAGCCTGCTGTCCATGAATAGCAAGTATGATGGATGTCATTTGTATGTTGCACTAATTTAAAGGTATTCTTTTAAAAAATATGGAATTGTATTATCTGATGAAAAGCTGAAAACTCCTTTGATAATCTATACATCATTGATATAATGTTATGTCTATGAGTCTACATTATATCAAACTGATGACTTCACATTTTCCCTGCAAAGCCGCTGATGTTAGCGACGTCCTCTTCCCCAGAGGAGACTTTTCTTTCTTTCCTAACTCACTGAGAGTAAAAGCAGAAAGCCACTTTTCTGCTCCACGTTAATCAAGGTAATGTCATCATCAGTGGAGAAGGCCGCTGAAATTCATCGTTCCCCATTAATTTCCCCGTTTTAGTTCATTTCCGTTTCAATCGTGTTTTTTTTTTTTTTATATTAAAAAACTTGTTTTGCTTGTCATGGGCATAAATGCCAGACTCGTTAGTCTTCTGTTTCGGTTCCCCATCACTGCCTCAGCTTGTTTTCTAAACATGGTGTTTTGCAGACGAGTACAGTGATTCACAGCGGGGGGATCGGTTTCTCAGCCTAAAAACAAAAGAACCACTCCTGTTGTCGCATGTACCACAGCTGTGACAGAAGAAATGCTTTTAAAATCTCCTCTTACCATTTTCAATCAATGTTCATCTGCCTTTCTTGTTCTCACTCTTTTCCTCTTTCCTTGCATCACTTTCATCCTCACCACCTCTCTCTCTTCTCCTTCAGCTTCTTCATCTCTGTTCTCAGCTTACCTTCCCCTTCAAAGGCATCTCTCGGAGACTGGGCTGGAAGTACACTATTAGATTTGTTGAGGGTTTGATCCATTTAGGCAGCCCCACTCAAATAACAGTGAGATAAGAGGCTCAAAGTTGCAGAATGCATTTATGTCTACGTTATAATAAAGACTCCAAATATAACGTGGAAAACAGTTCAACTATATTTTATTAATTGTGTCATAGGTTTAAAATCCTAAACCAGACATGGAACAACATCAGCAAATGTTTCTGTTCACTGGATGGATGTAAATGTGCGTCAGTTAAGTGTGTTTTAAACTATTTGGTTACTTTCAGGCTAAAAAAAAGGCTTTTGAAAAGATTGAGGAAAATAACTACATTTGTTACAGAAATGAACTATTTCTTATGTAACTGGCATAGTAAGTAAAGTCCGGACATCACGTAATAAAACTACGATAAAATAATTCACATGTAACATGAACCACAGGCTCCTGCATGAAAGTCCTGTGTTTGTTTGCACCGTTTGACTTTCCGATCTCTCTCTGCCCAACAGAGGCTTTACATGAAAGTCCGGTGCACCCAGACACCAAAGGGTGCCTCGGTAGACGCCCAGGGGCACTGACCAAGCGCCGGTATTTGATGAGCTGGGAGAAAGAACGGGTTGAGGTCATTTTCATTGAAAACGTCCGCCTGCTTCACCTCGTTTCCGACTGGAAGGTGACATTTTAAAAGTAAAGAGCTGAGGAAGAACTCTCTGTTTTAACGCACCCTCATGTCAAAGCGGCGCTAACAACACAGACAAAAATAACTTTGGCGAGACATTATGTGTTCATTTAGCACTGCGTCGCTCATAAAAACAAGCTGATTGAGAGAAAAAAGGTTATCAAGGCCGTTCAGAATCCCTCCTCCTCCTATCTCGCTGCTCTGCAGCACACTCAAGGTCAATCAGTGAGCATCTGGATCATCACACACAACTCTTACCGCATCCAGGGTGGACTGAGGTGAACTGCTCCGAAATAACAGAGTAGTGCTAACGAGACATAATTTACACATTCCTCACAATTAGCACACTGTAAATCATTAGACTGTGTAGCAGTGAAACATGTGATTTCCTGACTGTAGGAAGCTATAAAAGCTATAAAAGGAGAGGTGAGATTGACTGAACCCTCGATATTCACCGTTTGGTATTCCATCATTATATTGCCAGAATAAACATTTGCTGTGATGGAGAGAGCGTCGTCATCACAAGACTTCCATCACCTTTTTCGTTTTACATCCCAGAAATAACGAGGCAGAGATGTACGAGGAGGAGACAGCTGGAGTGCATATTAAATATATCCTCACCTTCCTGTCTGTAGCCTTTAAACCCTCCTTATTTCCATCATCTTTTCCTTATACATCCCCGTCCCATCGCTGTCATGTAGCCTCTCGTTGTCTTCACAGTGAGATCCACCCTTCCTCCTCCTCCTACTCCTCCTCCTCCTCCCCTCCCATGCCCTCCTCTGTCCTCTCACCCTCCAGCCATCAGTTATCTCCCTCAGGGTGAGGCAGGGGAGGGCACCGCTGCCCTTGGATCTCAAGAGCACTCTCGACATCTGTGTCTGGATTTTTATTTTCCCCACAGAGGAAAGTGACAAACACACAGGAAACCCGCTGCACTGCCAAACAAATGGAGGGAGCTCCCCCCGAAAATAAGTCAGTGGGATTTTCTTTCCCCCCAGAAATCATTTTTGCATTTTTTCCTGGGGATAACTTTTGCCTTTGTTCTGATCTCGATGAAGGCTGAGCTGCATCATGATATATAATTATGCCTCATGGCTGCAACGCCACTGATTGTGACCACAGTGTAAGTGGGCTCCGCCTCAGCTGTGAGTCTGGATGGTTCCAACTGGATGGCTCTTTCATCAGCTGCTGCAGACGGTGAGACAGGCCGCTGCTGTGATTACAGCCTCTGGACTTTCAAAATGGTCGGTGATTATTTTCTGTCGATGGACTTAATTATGTGCTAATTGTGTTGACCTTGAACCGCTAAGATGTTGCACGTGGTTATGAAAAAGATGGGTTTCTAATCCCAGTGTTTGACTGGAGATGTGCGCACGTAATGGAATTTAAAAATGAATAAATCTCAGTGCAGATATTAGCACTTTAATGTGTCACCTTTGGGTTATTTAAATGCCTCCTGCCCTGAGGCCGGGTACAACATGCATCTGTCATCTCTACTGTCACACTTGCTTAGTTATCACTTTATTTTGTGCTATTTTCCATATCCAGAAACGTCTGAAATAACCGTGATTAATGAATGACGCCTATGGAGGGATCTTTGAGAAGAAGCATGTATGTTTACAAGCTAAAAAGAGTTCAGCAACTCATTTGAAGACAAAAAAGTAAAGTCATCGTTACTTGAATAATGCAAACAGTAGCCCACATCTTGGTCTAGATAACATGAAAATGCTATTTATAGAATGCTAAGCATTACCATGTAATGTATGTAGGTCTCATTAATCTCGATGTTGATCTGATACTACTTTAATGTCCTTTATTTGTGTAAAAAATGCTAATAAAAACGGTTAATATTCCACCAAAAACAGTGAAACCCCCCTCTGATGGATTTTAATAGGAAGCACTGTATTTGTTCATTTAGTCGCCCTTTCAAATGGAGGTCAAGCAGCAAAAATAGACCCTTATAGAACCGAACCCGATACAGGATTAACGGCTTTGTCGCTGCCTTGCCTCTTCAAGGACACTTGATTTGATATTTTTGCATTCAGCATCTCATAACCTTCTAATTCCAAGATGAGTTTAATGAGCTCGTGTCTTCTTTGGTTTCAAGCATAATGACAAGAAGCTCTGCAGAAGTTGATGTTATACATACACACGTCACACGCGTGACCTTTGATTAAATCCCCATCAGCCACATGCTCTGAGATGTGCTGTAAAGCCTGACATCATCAAGCTAATGCCGTATCATAGCATGCAAATGAGCTCCGCCGGCCCGTCAGAGTGAGTCTGTAACGATGCGTGGAATCTTATGGGGTGTGAAACGTTACAGATGGACACTCTTACTTCACCTTGAGTCATTGAGGGAGGAAACCACTTCAGCGCCGATGGCAACGGAGGGTTATGACCCATAGCATCGTCTTCATCATGGCTGTGTTTTATCATTTTCCATCATCATTATCATCACCAGTCTGATAAATAGTCTGTTGGGTTGGTGATGGTATTTGGTTGTACTCGCCGTCCCTTCCTGTAAACTTCTTTCCATATAAAGGTGTTGTAATTACCTCACCTGAGAGCAGGAAACAGCTTCCGCCATGAGATTAATAGTGTGAGAAGCTAAGTGTGTAACTGTCAGATAAGAGGAAGGTTTCATTTAAATCTAAATTAAAGCATAAAAAGAGGGAGAAAGGTGGAAATCGGAAACTTGGGGGAGGAATTGGAATCGATTCAAACGTTACACAGAATGGGAACGCCATGGAGTTGAGGGGATTGACCTCAATCTAATCCTGAGCTAATTGCTGTGGGAATGGAGGAATTGGGTTTGTAAGATTGTGAGAAGGATTGTGGAGAAAAAAAAAAAAGCTTTTAGTCAGGTCTTAATCCGACCCTAACTGGTGAACGCAAGGACAGAGGAATGTTTCTTAAATACGCCACCGAGGTTTCCAGAGACGCTTTCCTGTCTGCTGCTTTCACTGAGGCACTCTGTCTTACTGCAGAGAAAACAGCTGGTGTGTGTGTGTGTGTGTGTGTGTGGAGGGTGGGGGGGTTATATGAGTGTGCTGCGTGCGTGACCTTACATGCCAAGTAGTGAATAGAGGAGAGCAAGCAGCAGAATGCTGCTGAGGCAAAAGGGGACACACACACACACACACACACACACACACACACACACACACACACAAACACACACACACACACACACACACACACACACACACACACACACACACACACACACACACACACACACACACACACACACACACACACACAGAGAGAGAGAACATATCGGCAAACAATAACAAATGCTGGCATTTCTGCTTTAAATTGGGGGAGAGCTGTGGTCAAGTGACTCGGTGGGTGTTTCAGCCTGTGGGGGTCTCGCCTCTAATAAACCGGGTCATGGAGTCCTTTAAGGTTCCTCTGGAGGGAAAACCTCTGAGGGAAAAATGATTCTGTGAAAAGAAGAGTGGTCCTAATGAGTGTTTGATCCTCGGCTGACTCTAGATGATGATGGACAGGATGAACATGTTATATGAAGTCATCATTCATGGAATCATCGTGAGAGTGAAACATCACCGAGGAGCTGAACAAACATGATCAACTCAACAGCAGCTGGATCCACGAACACACGTGTTCCAGCAAAGAGAGAGAGAGCCGCACGGTTTATATACATCATGTAGCATGCAACGCTATGTTGCTAGGCAACGCAATGGCTGTTGAAGTTCTCTTCCAGAGAGAGTTTGTTGTTGAACTCACCTATCCGAATGGCATTCAGCCTTGAGCAGCACAACGTCCTCCTCAATTTGCCCCATTTAATTCATTAATTTTTTTTTTTTTTAGATAAAAAAAAGTTTTTAAAAGGAATTATAACATTCCTTGTCAAGCTTTAAAAAGAAATCTTGGTTTCTACAAGAGAGTTAGCAACTTTAGGAGAGTAAACTCTAGAATATCACTCGATAAGAGTCAGTGAGGGGTTATAAATATAATAAATAACAGGAAATAAATAAATAAACTCCCCTGATTCACCAGAACACTCTGCCCTTTATTTGACTCCCTGACATTTATGTTTTGATGTTTGTGCAGGTCTGTTTTTGTGCCTGAATCACTGTTTTGTGGGATTTTGTGTGCAATTTTCAGCAAACCTGCAACATCCTCATGCAGTAGAGCTGATATTCTGGTATAGACTTCTTCCGTCACCTTTTCCTGCCGTTGAGTCTCTGTGGGTGCTGATCTGGTTACCGGCCGGCAGGCATGTCGTCTGGCTCCGACGCAACAGCAACTAACGTCGTCTTCCTGCGTAAGGCGACACTTTCTCCGTCATGATTAGACGGCATGCATGCACACACACACACACACACACACACACACACTGAAAAAGAAAAAAAAAAACCTGGCAAAACTTCAGACAGAAGAACCTGTTCCCGTCACTGAATTAAGAATTCCAAAATAAACCTGAACAAACTATTTGGCCATCTGTGGACTTGATCTTCATATGGAAGGAAACATGTGCTCCACGGGGGAGCCGTTGGTGAAATAAGGGCAACTCAGCTTGTTTCTCATCAAGGAGACTTCATTTCCACTAACAGCAGGAGCCTCACACACACACACACACACACTCTTTCTGTTGCAGCAGCATCCCTGTCCAATAACTCACATAGAGGTCAGTGCATACTGTATCGCTTAATTTCTAGATCGTCTCAGCTGTTCTGCGTGTCCTTTTACGTTCTGTCCACGCCGCCATGTATGTAGAACACTCGGCTCTGATCTCCGTCGTGGTCCTGACTCGCCGGTTGGACTCGCAGGCCAGATGAGACCCTCCGTCCGAGGGGTTTGATCCTCACCCCGCTGGATGCTGTGTGGAGATGCACTCAGCCTCCAACACCATCTGCCTGCTTCCGCAGTGACTACACTGCTTACAGGTGCAGTGTGTAGTATGAGACACCTGCTGCAGACAGACCAGACTGCACTGTGTATAAGACGTGGACGTAGTCATGGTGATGTCATCCCTTGGTTTATGGACTACGGTTTTGAAGCCTCAATTTCCACATTTTGGCCACTATACTAAGACCTTTTAAGACTTATTTTGCAATAATATGACTTTTTTCAACATGATAGGCCTATACTAGGACTTTTTTGATACACTATAATATTACTTTTTTATGACTTTTTTCATATACTATAGGCTACAATTACTTTTTCCCGACAAGCAAACGATGACTTTTTTACAACCATAGTGTATCAGGTCAAATGGTGCAGGTAGATATGAGAATGTCTGGAGATCAGGAGGTCGTGAGTTTGATTCCTCTGCAATACTGTTATGCCCGGCTCGTTCAAGAGCATAACCAAGGAGGGAGGACCACACAGCGACCAGTTCAATTAACCATAAATGTATTAAAAGAACACAAAATTAAGTGCAGGTCAGTAATCTGTGGTGTGGTGAGAGGTGTTGGATGTGTGTGTGCAATCCAGAGAGGTCAAATGTGAAAGAAGCAATACTCACAGGTGTCAGGTCAAATAGCTCCGATTGATAATAGAACGTACTTTTATTTTGTATTACTTTTTGCTTTAACAAGCTATACTGACTTTTTCGACATGCTATGCTATGAACCTCCAATAAGATGAACAGAAGGCAGGATTATCCTGCAGGTGTGCAGAATAATTCTCTCTTTGATGGATTCTCTGCATTACTTTGAACAGCTCATGCTCATGATCCACATAGCGTTGCAGGGAATCTCTTCCCTATTCCCCACACCGTCCCCGTACATGATGGATGCACATTGAGAAGCTTCAGGGATGTAATATTAAATGTGATTTCACTTTTTTTTAACATTCGTACATTCTTGCAAATATTGGATCTTATACTGTTTCAGGGGCCAAATCCAATGAAAACCTGAAGGGATTTCAAAGTGCCAGTTTGAAAAAAAAAAATCCCCATACTATCACTTTGTCCTTGTCTTCCTGCCTGCGTTTCTCTGTTCTCCAGTCTGCAGTGAACGCATCCATCACGAGAGTTTGATCCCGGCCCGCTGTGCCCAGCCTGTCATTACAGTACACGCCTGAGGGGTGCTGGATGTCCCGGACGGTGGTGGGACCGTGAGACTGCTCTAAGCCCACAACCATCTGTCTTCACTACATTTCCCAAAAGCAGGCAGCGCGAGTTGCACTTCTGCCTCTCCCTCTGGCCCGGTATGTATTCGTTATGTTTGTCTTGAGCTTTCATTTCATCCCCACTCCAACGCCGGCAGTGTTACGTGCTCCACGTATGCCTGCAAGGATAAGAGATATTACAAGGCCATCTGGTTGACAAACTCAAAATACTAAGATATTTATTTTAAATTTGTGCTGCCTGTCTGTACCCCATCATCCACTTTTTGACCGTGGAGGGGGTCAAAGCTCAATCTAAGAACTGGTTCCCCCTAGAAATGACTTATAAAATGTTTTGACGACAAGATGTGAGATCCATTTTTCTCTCCAGCTGAGGAGCTTTGAGAGTGGCTCTGCTGCTTACCTGGGCCCATTATAATAATAATATTATAAGACCATCTGCCTGCTCTCAAAAAAAAAAAAGGAGTTTGATCTCTCTTTTTTATCTCCCTCCCTCGGTTCATTACTCCTTTTATTAGTGGTGTTCTCCTCATTAAAGTTGGGAAATGAATGCCCATATGTCTACTTTGATGATAAAACATGCCAGGAAGACAACAGTTCCCAAGAAGTGTGTTGGTGGAGAAGAGACGGATGCTTTTCATGTTCCAAGTTGCCCTCACGGGGATTTAGTTGATGTTTTCAAAACATACATCTGGGTGCTGTTGATTATAGTGCACAAGGTTATCCAATTATGGGTGAACTGTTTTTGGACAGAATTCATTCAAAACAGCTGTAGCCGTTAATGACAGCTTGGAAGCAAATCATGTAATATTTTAGTTGAGCCAAATGGCATGAACGTGTTGGCTATAGTTGAGGAAGCAGCTAAGTGCTGCGATTAAAAGTGCAAATTGCATTAGACTACAATGTGACGGGTGTTTTAAAAAGCCTTCAAACTGTGTTTTTTTCTGCATATGTAGTCTTGGACAGATCGTTAGATAAAAATCGTTAGATTTTGCTTTGACTCTAATTGAATATGTCCAAACAGATACAGTAAAATCAAAATGTTCAGTTTTTGCATATACATAACTCGAAGCCTTTAGAAGCTGGATTTCCAATCTTTTCAATTCCACCTCACTTTTCAAAAATGTATTTGAATGTACAATTTCAATAAAAGACCCCCAAACCGAGTCCTCCTTCTGAACATTTATGCAAAAAGTATCAGGCCTCTAATAAGACCATTCTAACTCATGACTTGGTTGTAATGCAGAACTTTATGTGGCTTCTTCTTGCACGCTGTAACGGCCACCAAGTCAAAATGCCACAAAGGCCAATAACACAACAAAACCAGGTTCAAATGCAAAAATGATTTATGGTCGCCGAACAAAAACAACTAAACCTGGACCAAAACAACAAAAGGGTGAGATGGGCTGGTGAAAATGAGAGTAACGGGTGCTCTGGCCAACCACACCATGGGCCGTCGGACCGGAGACTCTGAACTACCTAAATGATGACCTAAACTTGAAACAAAGCCACAAAAACAGTAATGCCAGTCGATCCTTCCCAAGCAAAGTCAGATGAAATGAAAACTACATGAAGAAAATGATGTAAACCAAAACACCAGGCTGCTGCCACCTGAGAGGACAGAGAGAACCAGACTGTGAGGTTTCTTTATAAGCTGAGGCCTCATTAGGCCAACATGGTGCAGCTTGGGCCAGGAGCCTTCAATCAGCCAATCAGGGTTCAGAAACAGCCAGGCAGCCTGCGGTACTAATGGAGCAGAGAGACAGGTTAGTACAATATTAACACAAGAAGAGGGAGCGCATAACACATGCTAACATTATCAAGCAAGATAAGCATGATAATGACTCATAATGTATGATTTTTTTAGATGTAAATGAAGAAACCTCCATTCATTTGGCTCGTTATGAGCTGAAGTCTGAAAACCTCGTCGGGTGTGAAAGGTGCACGTTACCGTCTTCCACAGCGTGACGACACGCCATCATTAATACATGGAGCGGTGCGGAGCAGGCGTGGAAGTGCAGGTGGACTATTTTAGCCTCGGCCCCATGAATCATTAAAACAAGCCACTGTGTAGACAGACATGTCGGATGATCAGCTGATAGATGGGTCGACAGAAAGGGGGACGATGGAGGCGGGCGGGTTCATTGTGAACAAGATTTACCATGAACTGTCCTGAATATATCACAGGGAGAAGTCTTTGTTGGCTGAACAGAAGAGTGATAACCGTCGGCAGTAAGATGTGACACAGGTACGACGGATTGCCATCAGGTACACAGCGAGGCTCCTTCCTGACTTCTGGTCAACTTATAATTAATGGATGTACAAGTCTCCAGGTTGGTGTACAGTAAAGGCACCAACAGGTGCAGCACAGTCAACTCATCTATAAACCATAGTAAGCCTCCCATTATCTACTGTATCCATTTTAATATTTTACTATCCATACTGCATTTATGTGTGCTGAGGCATCAGTCAGAAAGCAAAAAAACCGGAGCAGACAGAGGTGGGAAATATTCAAAAAAGTAGCAAACTTGCTAGTTTTTAAAGTCCCAAATTTGCGACTTTAAAGCTAGCAAATATGCAACTTTATAAAATTATCAGATCAGCTACTTTATTACAGCGATCATAGAGGAAGTAAATTGCGTTGCTTGACCGTTTGCCGTTGCTATGACAACAAGTGAAAGCTATCGCTAGCATTTACCCCAACTGCCTGATCAATAAACACCCATAACACAATTTGGCCCATGTGAAATTAACCAACAATAACCATCAACAGCCATCACCGTAAGGACCTTAGCTAGATGTTCAGGTTGCGGAAAAAAAATGCGACATTCGTGGGATTTTAGCTAGCATAAATGCCTGTTGTTAGCATCGCAATTTTGCGACTTTTTTTCTCAGAATATTGCCACCCTCTCGGCTCTGTTTTTTTTCCCTACAGTGGCCCTAATTCACTTTCTTACAACATTAAAATATTATTTTCTTCACAAAATGTAAAGCGACTCCAGTATTTTTTGTGGCATTTTAAGAGTTTTAAGCATATTTTGATTATCAGGATAATATCGTGAATAGCCATAATTTCGGTCAGGATAATCGTGACATCATTTCATCCTTAACTCAGCAGCAGACACAGTCCTACTCCGCTTCAATCTCTTTTCATGGTGCGGTTACACTTAATCCTTTCAAATAGAGGAATTCAACATTTCCCTGGACAGCAGACTCACTCTATCACAGTTCTGTACCAAAGCTGCGGTGGGAACGACTTTATACAGGTGTAAGAAAAATATATGTTTTATACTTACAATTCAGGTGTGGTATTCCTGGTTGTCCTGGATCAAGCTCAGCGGGTTAACATGAGGTTTGGAGCAGGAGACTCGCGCTGTTAAGATTTCTTTTTGTGGTTTCAACGTGTCAGACTTTTTCTTCTTAACAAGCCCCGAAACATTCATTCACTTCAGAACACACTGCCAGTGAAAACATGAGACCACATGCTGAAATATAAATAGTTTATATTTGAGAAAATATCATGACAACTATTTCACATCCCTACAATTTCCATATGTAATGTCACCAGTGAAATCACAGACCTTTACATTTTATGGTAACCAACGAATGAATCTGCTTTTCTAAAAAAAATACTTTAAAATGACATTTTTGGCTGTAGTTTTGGTTTCTCAGATCTTCTGAATAAATTAGAATACAAAGAAACACATTAAAACAGTCACTAAAATTCACACAGATCCTTTCATGGACTGTTTTTGTTGTTGTTCATGTTACATGAAATATGTATCTTGCTCTCTTGTAGAAGTCTCTCCCTCCTAAGGAAATGACAAACCACCTATCTGTTATCGGCGTTGCCGTGGTAAAGCCACATACGTTCACCATAAAGCGAGCAGATTATCACAACCAGGCGGTGTTTGTGTGCTAATCTGTCCCGCTGCCCTTGAGAAGAAAAGGCTACGGGGAGTCTAAACTAACTAAACCCTGCCAGGGAGGCGAGAGAATATAAAGATACACATCTGGTGATGCGACCATATAGAATACAGACATAATGCAATGTTCAGTAGAACCGTGGCATGCTGGGTATATGAGATAACATACATTCAGCTTTCAATATGGCAGCTTACAGATGTAAGGTAAGATAACTGGGACTGGTTTTATACCCGCAATAACACAATGGAAGGTCACGGAACAATAAAGCCGGATTCGCAGGACATCGGAAAAAAAGTGGATCAGCAACCCGGACACTTCTATAAATGTCATTTGGACCGATCCCAAAAATATGTATGTATAACACCGGCAGAAAAGCTTTGACGGATGCATAGGCTGAGGCGCATCCATCAAACACATAATACCCAAGATATTCCAGCATCTCCACGCAGCAATAAAAGGTAAGATTTGTTGTTTTCATGTGGACATACAGATGGCAAGAAGAACAATATCATACACAGATACACACACAGAATGTTTTTCCTTTTAGATTCTCCTTTGTGACCTTATAATGCCTTATATACTGGACAGAGCCTGGCTAGCTCTTTCCTCATGTCCTTCTGCTAAGCTATGCTAACCAGCTGGTTGTAATTTCATACTCAGCATACAGACACGAATGCAAGAAATTCCCAAAAATGTCAAACTACTGCTTGAACACAACGAGTGATGTCATACCAAAGCAGAGGCAACTCTGTTGTACATAAAAGGATCTGCATTGTCGGATTATGAAAAACTAATTTCACTTTCATGTATGTATTTTCTCCCGGCGACCCCGAGGATAATACTGAAATCCAGCGAGATGCAACTCTGATACCTTTGAAGAGTGTGAGCCTCGGCGGCAGCTGCAGGAGGAGGAGGAGGCTGCCTGCACGACGCCCACCACTACCCCACGACCACTGCAGTGTGTCATTTAAACAGGCTGTTTACCGAGGAGAAACTCCAAACGGACAGGTATAGATTAACATGCGGCCACGAACTGACTGATACGTTAAAAAGCAGAGCAGAAGACTTAGTAAGCAGGTTTAGCAGCGTTACCTTTGAATGAAATCAGAGTGAGGGGGGGAGAGAAACCTGCGCTGACTACTGATCAGCTGCTGTACTTTGTTTCAGGCTGCATCGATACGAGAGGCTGTTCTTTTAAATTAGTGTTTCAATTGTGAACAAAACTTCCGTTTCATGTTATATCTAACATTTTTGCATTTTGGGAGACTGGAACGGATAAATATGGTTTCAATTGTTTGTGTAATTTCATGTATTATATAAACTGTCCTCTGTTTAATCTGGGATTTCTGGGTGAATGAAGACGTTTCTGCAGGAATTATTTCTGGGAGGATTTATCCTTTATATATATTTATTCATCATTTATTTCAGCCTTGCCTTGAAAGAATGAATAGTTACATCAATAGCTAGATTGGTTATGAAACTCTGGCATTGTGTTGGTTATATGATGGACAATAAGAAATATAACTGACCTTAAACACAAGTTATGTCACTTGAGCTCATTTACATTTTTAAATTACTCAAATCACTCAGTACCAGTTCAACATAAGCGGAGGATGCCCTTTTGTTTTCTTTAGTTCAAAAACCTATGAATATTAATGGAGAGGGTCTTGCTTTTAGAAAGTTTTAGCCCCTCCTCCACACATTTTTTTTCAATTAGCGTGAAACCAATTCTCACTTGGTTACCTTTCATTGTTAAACTCTCACTGAGTAGTAAAAAACCAAACAGCAGTGGGTGATTGTGTGTTGACACTGAACGTGTTAAATAAAAGATCAAGGTAGAATATACTGTAATATTGCTGCGGATGCTTATGAGTCATCCTTTCACCGTTACTGTCTCAGAGAACAAAGTGAAGAAGGAATAACAGGACGATCGTCTGACGTCTTCTTTGGCGTCTACAAAGGATTTTGCCACATATTTGTTGTTTTCCAAATACGTTGTGGGGAAACCTTCACTGCTTGGTAATTAAACCACAAAGCAAAGTCATAACACGCAGATTGATGTCCTGTGTAGTTCCCATTACTTGGTGGACGTGCGGTGGCCTCGGCTCGGCGCTGGAAGCCAGCGGCAAAAATCAATTTGTGCCAAACAGACACACCAGCAAGCATGCTGCAACCCAGTATACACAAACACACACACACACACACACACACGATGTGTCATGGGAACAGCTCAGCGAGGTGTGGAGTGTGAGGTGGGAGACTCATCAGTCAGGCAGTAGATTCCAGTGCAGGGCTGCCGGTGCAGGACTGAAAGGAGCTGCCTATGTGAGTAATGCTTCCCTCTTACAGTCTGCATGTCCACCTCACTTCAGGATCCAGGTAATGTAACAGACAACACATACATAAATAGTATAAAATGCTTAATAACGTTGAAGGCAACGGTGTGATCATTAGTGCTTGATTGGCTGAAAACGGTTTTCTTAATTGCACTTGAAGGTAAATTGTTTGCATGATATAATTGCTTTGGTTTTTTTTTGTGCTTTTGAAGCTAAAATGTTTTAAAAAGCCTTAAATGATCCGACCCATTGAAATTCACGCACACTTCCTGTTTTTTTTTCCCGTTGCCCAGAGCAACGGTCTCGTTCAACCCAGCTTGACCCGCGTGTCGTGGCTGTATAAAAGGACCTGCAGCAGGATGGCCACGTCGATGAGGATCTGGGCCGAGCCGCAGACCCAGAACTGAGTCGGGCTTTCGTTCATCACGAAGTAGGTGGTCTTGAAGACGTCGCCGGCGGTCCACAGCAGCACCATCTTCACACTGGAGACACAGACAGGCAGATAGACAGGTGGAGGTGTTAATGAACACTGTTAGAAATTACCAGCATTTCACAATAATTAACAGTATTATTTTACAGTAACTTGTTGTAATTTAGTTCCCCTGTAATATCCCAATGAATACCTGTAAAAACTACAGTATCTTTGGATTTTACAGCATCTAACTCTAATGTTACAGTAAAATCCTGCAATCAAAAAACCCCTGTTATATCACAACAATATTTGTAATATCACAGCAACACAGTAAAAAAATGCAAGGATTTCACAGCATTCAACAGTGAAATACTGTATTGAACTATCCTGGGAAGTCACATGACATAACCGAACTTGGTTTGAACTGAAGACGCGGCGGTTTCCCTCTTCTCATCCCGGCTGAATGGAGAAGGTGAGCAGCATGCATAACTCTGTTTGCAGCACTTACACCCATGTTATTTAATATGATGATAATATTTACTTTCACATGAACGTTATTCGCATGACACAGTTCATATTTTGTTAGCAAGTGCCCGAAATTGTTGAACGTTATCTCACAGCATTTGCTAATAGCAGTAGTAATAATACTAGCTAGCAAACGGCTGCTAGCACGATTAGCAACGATTTGCTACGTGAGATAAGAACATAAGACGAGAGAGAAATAAGAAGGAAAACGAACGGGAAAGGAAGTGAAGAAGTTCGTGTTTAATGTCGCTACGTGTACTTTTCAGTGTGTTATATGGTTAGACCATGTAGCCCAGGTTTGATTTGAAGCCGAACTGGTCCGTAGCGGGCCGTTGTTTCCACTCGGATGTCTTTTCGTTCCGGACTGTTACTGGTACTGTTGTCGTCATGTTCGCTCGCAGGGCTGGTCTGTTCTGGGTTAGCGTGTGCGGGGGTACATGGAAGTGTTTTGCTGCATATTAGCGTAACGTCGCCGTCACTATTCTCCTCTCATGAGTGGTCTTTCCGCACCGAGACAGTGGGTTACCCGTGTTAGCCGAAGCTAACAATACACCCGCATCCTCCAGTTCAGCTTCATATCAAACCGGGGCTACGTGGCCGAACATAACGCACTGTAGAGTACACGTAGCGACATTAAGCACGAACTTTTTCACTTACTTTCGCGTTCGTTTTTGACTCCAGAGCAAAAGCGGTTTTGCCGAACGGTAGCCGATCTAAGCAGGCTAATGACTAGCTAGTCTATGGGGAATATAGCGGCTCCCTGCATCGTTAGAGATATTCCACATAGACCAGCTGCTCGCCATGCATGGATAGGCTACTATTCTGCAAAAACGCTTTTGCTCTTGGTCAAGTTTCAGCTAGGGATAATATTGCCGTACACAGGTGATGTAACTCCAAAAATGTCCATTACATTTATGTACAGATCATGTTTTTTACAACATACTCATGATCATAATCTGCATTCAAACTGAAATTCATATTGTTGGTTGCCTTTGTGTAATTTCTCCTTTTTCTTTTTTCCAGGTCATCAGATGGCCAGGCTAACCATCCTGTTCAGTGTCAGGCTATCAGGTAAATAGATCAGGTAGGTGACGAGTTAAAATGCACCACAATGTTCCACTGTAAATTGGTTGGATGTGAGCATGTGTATGAGAATGTGTATAACTTTGTTCAGCACACAAAACAGCATACTAATGCCCCCTATTATTACTAGTGTGGGGTGCCTGACTGCTACAGAAAACACACAGGACTGCAAATTCATGTTTAGGAAGCAGAGGTCCTACCTGCAGGCTGCTGGGCCTATACCACCAGCTCTACCAACCTGACCCATCAGCTCTACCAGCTGACCCATCAGCTCTACCACCTGACCCATCAGCTCTACCACCTGACGCATCCTTGAAATGTAAAGATTTTTTATTCAAATATTTAAAATGTAAAATGAGTGATTACATTAGATGCCATTTATTACCTTGTATGATTTACTACCTCTGACCAATGAACAATATTTATCCTTTAATGTTAAATCCATGCTATTGTGTGTTACTATGTTACAGCCATGTGCCACTGCTGTGGACATCAGTACTCCAGAACGCCCCAGCACCTCCTGCTTGATCATTCAAGGTAATGTTACTTGGATCTAGTATCAACATTTCTAACTCAGTATTTTGTTTTGATTCTAGAAATCTACATCACCACAATAAATAATGATAACAAATTACATTTGTATAGCCCTTTGTATCTGAAGCAGATCTCAAAGTGCTCATAACACATGATGTTGTATCTATTCATTTTCAGGTGACATGATGAAGCCCTCTGGATGGCTGATATCCATCGAGGGACATGTCGTGATGGGCCCACACCCTTTGTTTTTACACGGAGTAGCTGCTTTCTTCAGCAGCTATTCAGTCTTCAACCTCGAGTATCCTGCTGCTGGATCGGCGACGCTGGAGTTCATTCAAAGGTATTGTATAAAGATCTCTTTTAACCTTGTAATTCACATTATAGTACAGGCTTCCAACTCAATGATTATCTTGAGTTCTAAATTGCTGACAATGGAGGTACCTGAGGCTAGCCTGGTGAGACCATCCTGATCTCGCGAACTCATCCATAAATCTATTTAAAACTGAAACTATCTTTGCTTATTAACAGGTGCTTCCTGGGCATCAATCCTGGAAGAGGCTCAAAGACCAAGAAGCGGACAACAATGAACCCTCATGCAAACGCCCTTTTGAGGAAACCTATTGACTTTGAGTGGCCATCATAGTGAGACAGGTAGTTCACTCGCAAGTTTCTGCACAATTTATCTGCATTTTAAGATTGCTTTGGAAAGTTTGACTAGGAAGTTGAATTTCTTGTATTCTTGAATTTCTTGACATTTGCTGTATGTTGAAAAATATTTATTTGTTAATAAATATGCCATTGGGCTAACATTGACTTTACCTCAGAGTTGTTTGTTCTTTTACAACAATGCATTGTAATATCACAAGACTGAAATCACAGTAAATTGCTGTAATCCTTACCGTGAAAGTCATGCAAAATTTATCCAATAATTTATTGTGAATTCACAGTAAAAGTACAGGGCCTTGTTGTAATGATGTACAGCAAAAGGTTGTAATTCCCCAGTAATGTACTGTAATATCACAGTAATTGCGTTGCCATAGAAGCTGTAAAGTTACAGTGTACAGTTGTGCTTTTACAACAATGCATTGTAATATCACAATACTGAAATCACAGTAAATTGCTGTGACTTAATTTACAATATATTGTTGTAATCCTTACTGTGAAAGTCATGCAAAATTTATCCAATAATTTATTGTGAATTCACAGCGTAAAATTTTGCAGTGAAGGAGTTGTCCCTGAAAGGACACGTTAGATTAGGCGGGCGGCATCATCACGTCATTTTTACACTGTGTACCACTTGACAGAGGCTAGCTGTCTTTATGCTAAGCTAAGCTAGCAGTCTGCTGGCTCAGCTACATACTCATTGATCTCTCAGGAAATAAATAAATTTCCCAAAAATGTCTTTTCTTTTACAATTTGCAGAGCAATTTTCCTGCCAATGACGTCCAACCAAAGAGCCGAGGTCAAAGAAGTGGAGTGCAAGTAAAAAAAACAGCAGTCTGTCAACCAAAAACAGGTAGTTTGGACATTTATCTGAGAACATTTGACTCATTTTTTAAAATAGATCGATTTGGTTCCTGAATGCAGTGAAAAAAAGTTAATGAGTTTGGTCTAAACTATCACTTGATCATTGAGCAAATGAAGGAAAGTTATGTAGGAGTCTTTCTATCTTGCCTTCCTCCATCAGTCTCATACATGCCACCTATACATAACACAACTTCATCAAGATGATGAGGAATTAATAAGGTTGGTGTCCAATCAAACCTCTGCAGCGTCCGCCGTGTGCTTTCCCCCAACAAACCGTCTCTGCAGAAGCTTTAAATTGGGCATCAACCTTCACAGTCTCTGCCCTTTTCTCCCACCACCTTCTCTCTCCGCTCCCTCATCTATTCTTGCTCTCTGGACAGCGACGTCCCACAGGGATGAATGTGATAGGAGTTTATTCTTTTTAGCAGGGCTGACTGGGCCTGGGGACAAAGCAGGACCATCAGTCACCAATGAGACATGGTGTAGGGGTCAGAAAGGGGAGAACGGAGACGGAGACAGAGAGCCTGCATTCATCGAGCATGCAGTAAGAGAGACATGACGAAGACAACCAAACCACCAGAGAGCAAGACAGGGACCTCTGTGAGACAGCGATGGAGGATGAGTGTGTACGGGGCCAGAAGCAGCCTAATGACTGTGGGGACGGCTGTCCTTCTCTATCCTTGAGCTCCCCTTGCACAGTCATGTCAAGCTCCTATCTGTCCCTGCGCTGCCTCGGGGCCGCGAGGAGGGACCCGAACATTTGAGGCAAACGAGGCCCCGGTGTGAAAAGCCGAGGACATTATTATTCAACGGATCCGGGGATGTATTCAATCCGCATGCGGTACCGAAATGTGATTAACAAGCCAGACGAACCGGGGCCGCTGTGCTGGAGAGCTACAGGACCTGTAATGATGGGAATTGAACTCACAGCTGTTACAATATTTGGGATAGTCAAGCTGCACATCTGGACCGATGTGCTCATGAGTTGAGTCATTAACGGTCATCAAATGCACTGATCATCACCGGGGAAAAAACGAAGAAAATCCCCAGTATTCAGTATTTATATCCATGTCTTTTTATCTGTGTACTAATGTTGTCAAACAATATCATGACAATATCAGCACTACTGGGCCGAGATCTATGAAGTGTTTACATATAAATGTTGCTTTTCAGCTTTATGGGTGACTGCTGTTGTATCAAAGTGATAGCAAAAATAATATTCAGGCGACACAATTGGCCTACATTTTAATTGATGGGGGCGGTAAGGGACCAGGTTAATAGGTAGGGGGGCACTGGCCAAAAGAAAGTTGAGAACCACTGGTTTACAGGAAAGCGTCTCCCAGTCAATTCCTCTAAACTACAATCTCCTCGTCTGGGAAATGGAAAGACAACTGCAAAGTTGAATAAATAAGTAATAAGTAAGATAATGCATCGTTCATCGGAGTTTTCCGACGAGTAGCTAATGGAGACTTTGACAGTCGTAGAGCAAAGATTTGATTATTTATTTCAAATCCAAACATGAATCTATCTCCCCCGAATGTGAGATAAAGAATAAAAAAGCCCAACCAGACCAAGCCAATCAGCTTCTGTCAACACACAGCTCCCCACTCCTTCCCTCTTCGATCCTCCCGCCTCCAATTCAACCACCTCGGGCTTTCGTAAGAATCATTTCCCCGGCTCCTGGCGGCCGACCAAAGAGACGTGTTCGGCTCCCCTAACAATTTAAACCTTCGGGGTAAACACTCCAAGGTTTGACTGAACGGCTCCAAAAATAAACGTGCTAAAGAATTTAAAATTGTCATGCTTTTAGTTCTCTCTCTCTCTCTAAGCTGCCGGCGTCCCTCAGGGGAAACGCTTGCTTTCTGTTCCCCTGAAGTTTTTTCATTCCTCAGAGAGTACCCTTTCGCTGAACTTGAGATTTGCCGTTTCATCTCTCTCCTCATCTTTTCCTTTCACTGCGCCGCTTTCACTTATTTTCTGTTGTCCCACTCAACTGTCATCTTTATTTTTATTGCCTCTTCTTTGACGTTGCTCCGCTCCTCTCTTACTCCATAAAAGGGAATGAAGTTAGTGTGACTTACCAGCGTCGACTGCGAATAATGATGTCGCATTTTGCAGCACAGTAAGCTAGCTGGTTGGAACAAATCCTCAAACTCTGAAGAGGTAATATCCCCTGGAATCTGTGACCCAAGTGAGGCGGTGAAGCAGAATTTGATTTAGTTGAACTTTTAGTTGGAAATGGCTGCAGAGCTTTGTGGCTCAGCCACTCTCCCCACTGGAGGTAACGTCTCTTCTCCATGTGATGGAAAAGTTGTGCTTTTAGTGTGAAAGCTCCGTTCAAGCTTGATTTCTTGAAAGAGTGGCAGCGCTGATACCGGCTGGCTCAACGTACGACTCGACTCTCTGAACAAAACAAATCTTGTGACGGGAGCTGAAAGGAGCCACGTCGTTCTGGTGCGAAGCTGTTAATAAAGTTGTGTTCCATAATTAGAGGTCAACGAAGTGTGGAAGGCAGTTCAGTACCTAACAGCGTTGGTAGGGTGGTCGCCGTAGCAACCTGTCAATCACAAAGTAGCATCCCCTGCTTTCTGGTCTGGTGGACTCTAAATGGACCATCATGTACTAAATGAACATCATGCTGGATTGAAGAAGACCATAAACTCATGTTAACAATGTTTACTGAGATAATAAATTAAGTGTGAAGTAGGGTCGCCCCCCGATGGCCAGTAGAGAGAATACAAGTTTAAGGCACTTCAGATTGGGCTTCACTTTTCAGAACTGGAGGTTGCTGCCTGACTAGAACATATACAGTAGATAGAATCATATAGATATAAAATAAGAATATGATTAAAGCAGGTTGAAGACGCAGAAAAAGGGAAATGCTCAGGAGGCAATTTTTATTTTTACCATAAAAAAATACACCTTTAAAAATTCACGCTTTACTTAGTTTTATAGCATTGCCTCCTCTGCCTCTCCATAGCCCTGCAACTTTCATTTATTATCTTCATCCTCCTCTCCCCTTTTCCTGCTACCCTCCTCTGCCTTCGCCTAACCTTCCCTCCCCTCTCCCAAATTCGCCTCCCCTCCCTTGGCTAATGTCTTTGCTCAAGAGACAGAAAACATCATTAACGAGGATGAGTCATTAACAATGTAATTAAGGAGGGCGGGTCATCCGTACTAAAGCAGTCTCTGCAGCAGTAGAACGGAGACAAAACGCCAGTTTGAGGTCGTTCATTTCTGGCTAGGAACACACACACACACACACACACACACACGTCTGCTTGTCATGCAAGTCTCAAGTAGCTCCATCTGTCCGAGAAAGCGTCAATCAGAGGTCTTGTGGCTCAGCTGTCAGGTGATGAAAGACACACAGAGTTAACAGTTGAACTTGGTCTGGAGTGAGGCTTTGCGTGTCCACGGGGAGAAGGAGTTATTATGGTATTGATTGAGAGTATTGACTGGCCGACTACCTCGGCCTCACACACGCATACATCAACCGGCAGTGTGTGAGACGGGCTATAACTTGGAGAAAGACACATTGAAATGTGGAGAAAACAGAAAATGCAAACCTTGAAATTGCTCATTTGTATCACGTTCTCACCAAGGAACACACACACACACACACACATCAACCGGCACACACACACACACACACACACACACACGCGCGCGCGGACTCAGCTCAACCCCGACAAGTCCTTCATTGATTATGACTGACCTGACGCCTTCATCTGAGCAAGAGATGAGAGAGCAAAGGGTGAAATATTGAACTGCGCTCCTCAAGGATGGAAAGAAACAGAAAGGGAGCTTCGGGAGACGGATGAGACAGGACGGAGGTAAAAAGGGGAAAATGATGAGAGATGGATGGCGGTGTAGCCCGGCAGAGGGGACGATAAATCTGGAGAGAGGGGTGAGAAAGGAAGCCACCCCGGTACTTGGAGAGTGACAGGACAGGAAAGAGCGATGGAGGAAGTGGAGGGGGGGGTGATTGCATAGTGTGATGGCTGAGCCGCATGTGGGGCAGGCAGTAATTGTGCCGAGTATTGAACCAGCGCTGGCAGGCCAGCTATTAGCTCCCCTAAGCGGCTGGAGTGGACAAGTGGAACACTACTACAGGAAACAGGGCTGAGTGACATTTAGAAAGAGTGACGGAGGCAGAGAGAGAGAGGGGGATTAAAAGGACATGAGCGTGATGTGTGCAAGTTAGTGATTTCACGGCCCAAATATTAGCAAAGTCGCCCGATGCAACTTTTAAATGTCACTTTGGGAAACGGCGTCTTATGACATCAAGCTCATCACATTGAAAGCTTATTGTTTTGCTGTTAAAATCAAAGATGATGCTGCGTTTAAAGCAGAAAACCTATTATGACACCAACCAGATATCCATCCACTATCTAATGTTGGGAAATGTCCAATTCCACACATACTGGCTTTCATTATAGGTTGAGGCGGGACGCAAACCACAATCTATAGTAAGATTGAAGATGCTGTGTATCCTCCATCCGCCAAACCTTTACTTTTTGCCTCGCAACGTAGAAAAAAAAAAGACACTAGATTCTGTATCGACAGCCATTATTGGACATACAGTAAATCACGTGGTGTAGAACTGTCCAATAATCTGTATGCAGGGGACACATTTAACGTCCTCGAACTAATGGACAAGCTGGAAGGCTCAATAGGCAGTTATCTGATTAATAAGACAGAAAACGACAGTTTTAATGATCAATTATTCCCTGGAGTCCCCGAAACACCACGCAGCCGCACCAAACGGGTTACAGCCGTGCTGCTTTTCTTTCATTTAATCTTCTTTCACACATTTGCTGCATTAAAAAAAAAACAGTGTTATGGCGATTTATAATTATCACACGCAAAATGAATCAATAGCTAGAAGAATCAGAAGGTATACACATGCATTTTGGTATCACCCATAGAGCTTCCCTTTACATTCTATTTCCCGAGCTTTTTAAAGTCGTCAATGACCTCAGCCTGGATTACATGGATGCCTGTGAAAAATGGTGCAGGAGACAACAGGTCGGTTCATAACGTAATGTATTGATGCAGCCGTATAACACAAGGCTAAAAGGCTCTTTGTTTCTGCAGCTGCGTGATTGATTGCAACAGGTTTACCTCGTTAGCACAGGTACTCCATTGGGTTCGCTCTATTCTACGTCTACTTCGCACCTTTGGAGCTCGTTTCCCGCTGTCCTCACCTCCCCTCTCCCCATCTTTCTCTCGTTTTGTATTCATTCCTCACACCCTCCACCACTCTTTCTCCATTACCCCCCTTCATCCTGCCTCTAAATTCCTCAGCCTTCTTCCTCCCCCTCTCAACCGTTGTCTCGTTAGCGTCCTGTCCCACCCTCCTCTGCTGCTCAGGGCATCGCTGGACGGACGGGTGGATACTGGGATGGAGGGATTAAAGGAAAGGCCAACTGGAAAGAAGGATGGCTGAAAGCAGCCTCTGCAGCAGTAGAACGGAGACAAAACACCAGTTTGAGGTCGGTTATCTCTGGCTAGGAACACACACACACACACACACACACACACACACACACACACACACACACGTCTGCTTGTCATGCAAGTCTCATGTAGCTCCATCTGTCCGAGAAAGCGTCAATCAGAGGTCTTGTGGCTCCGCTGTCAGGTGATGAAAGACACACAGAGTTAACAGTTGAACTCGGTCCGGAGTGAGGCTTTGCGTGTCCACGGGGAGAAGGAGTTATTATGGTATTGATTGAGAGTATTGACTGGCCGACTACCTCAGCCTCACACACGCATACATCAACCGGCAGTGTGTGAGACGGGCTATAACTTGGAGAAAGACACATTGAAATGTGGAGAAAACAGAAAATGCAAACCTTGAAATTGCTAATTTGTTTCATGTTCTCACATTCCTCACACCCTCTCTTTCTCCCCCTTCATCCTGCTTCTAAAATCCTCAGCCCTCTCCTGCCTCTCACCTCCTCGGCTGCTCAGGGCATCGCTGGACGGACGGGTGGATACGGGGATGGAGGAATTAAAGGAAAGGTGGAAAGAAAGATCATGTTTCTGTTCCCCTGCGCATAAGTTTGGATCCACACTTTGTGACTGCAGTCGAATGAGTAAGAATGTGAAGGTGACCATGTGGACGTGGTATGGTGGCGGGACGGGTCAACGGCCATCAGGAGACCCGTCCAACGCCCCCTCACACCCATGTGAATGCATGACTTGGTGTCCAGGTTTTGGATGCTACATTTTGTGGTGAATTTCTCATGTTGGAGACCCACTTCCTGCTGCAGCTGATCACAAACCAAACCCAGTGCAGGCTTAAGGCTACAAGTCGGTGTACTTGTGAGTGTACAAATACACAACACCATGGAAACGGACACAGTGGAGCAGCAACGGATGATGCTTAAAGCTTTAATGAGCTTCAATCATCTCTTTTTCAGTGCAACCATGCATGTGTGCATTGGCATGATATGTGTGTGTCCACGTATCTTTGTATAGCCATGTGTGCACCCACACATGTGAGGTGATTTAGCTGCAGGGGCTGTAGCTCTCCCATAGGGGGGGGGGGGGGGGATGGAAATCAAAGGGCCCGATGAGGGAGAAGCCCAAACGCTCTCAACTCTAACTATGAATTATGCATGTTGATCGATCTCACACAGGCAAACAAGGAAAAAGTTGCCGACCTGCCAGGAAGAGATGGATTCTGCTCCACCGTCTGAAGCCAAGTGGGGAGAAGTATGAGTGTGACACGGAGTTTGCTCAGGGGTATTTTGGGTACATTTTTTCGGATATAATGTGAACAAGCCTGAATAGATGACATGCTGATGGCGACTCCAGCAAAAACAACAAAACAACACTATTCATCATATCTTTGTCTCTTTGAAAAGTGAATGTTAACAAACGGCAAGGCTAGAGCATCTAAAAATGTATTTTAATAAGCCGAGAGGGAAAGAAATCCACTCTCCCGTGACCCATTTTTAATTCCGGACAGGAACACTTTAAAGTTTAACGTCTCATTATGTAATTATGCATTATGTATATAAAGAATAAAACGCTGAAGAAATAGTTCCCATTGAATATGTGATTAAACATACATGTGGGTGGATAAATACGAGGAATCCCTCATCTTTTTTGGACGTTTATGGGATAATCACGTCTCGACATCTTCCAGAAACTAAAAAGCTTGTGTCACTGAAGCTCATTTGTCAGATCCATCAGAGTAAACGCACCTCGTCCCTGCCGAGTAACAGCAAGCATATGCATAGCAACCGTCCCTCATTAGCACGACTGAGCAAAGGCCCTGAAGCCCTTTTTAGTTGCCATCCCATGCTGTTCAGTGGAAGCTGTTTATTAAACGCAGACCTGCCAGGTCTTCCATGCCGACACCTGCATTTGAAAGCAGCGTGACTCGGCTGGACCGGACGGGTTCAGGTGCGACGTGTTGGCGGTGTAACGTGTTGGCGGTGTAACGTGTTGGCGGTCTAACGTGTTGGCGGTGTAACGTGTTGGCGGTGCAACGTGTTGGCGGTGCAACGTGTTGGAGGTGTAACGTATTGGCGGTCTAACGTGTTGGCGGTGTAACGTGTTGGCGGTGCAACGTGTTGGCGGTGCAACGTGTTGGCGGTGTAACGTGTTGGCGGTGTAACGTGTTGGCGGTCTAACGTGTTGGCGGTGTAACGTGTTTGCATGCGTGTGATTGCTCAGCGCTCTCTGCCCGGGGAGTTCGCCCGTCTTCCTCTTCCCGTCTCATTAAACCTGAACTATTTTGCTTCCCGTCTCTGTCGACTGCCGTGATGTCACCCGGCGGCGGCGGCGGTCCGTCTGTCCCAATGACCGGGAGGTAGTTAATGCAGACAAACACCGGACACTCATCTGTCAGTTTTCATACATTTGGACAGTTTCTATGCTGCTCGTCTCCCTCGATGCCACTGACTCTTTTTTATTGTCATGAATGAGTTGTCCAACTACCTCCAATCAATCCATGAAGGGAATCAAATATATACATTAACACCTGTCCCGCCGACTCGGCTCCCATTCCCTCTTTATGTCCTTCTGCCTCTCACGACTTCCCAGCTGGCAGCTTGTGTGTTGCTCTCGGCTCTGGGTGACACCCTTCAAGCGTTGTCCCTTCCATGGCAGCCTAATGGCGGTTTCACATTTCTCTTTTCGGACAAAGGTAGCTTTACAGTCCGGCCCTGGAGGATATCAGGCCGACACCGCGATGACCTCCAATCTCTTTGTGACGAGTGAATCAGAGGTTCGTGTCCCAGAAGGGAGCAAATCTGGGAGGTGAATGTCAGGACAGTGACTGTATGTGGGACATGTGCACAGTGTTCTAGATATGGCTGGTTTCAGACACAATCCTCTGTTTATTCCTATTTAAATGCGTCGGTCATCACTTTTGACCAGGTGCAATGATTACATGATGTCACAATTACTCAGGTGAACTGAATTCATGCATAACATTTGTTTGCCGCTATAAAAGACAAGATATTTGCAAATTATTCCAACTTCATTGGCGACCCTGTGTATATATTTCTCTATGTTACTGTGCGCATAAAAGAAGGAGCTAATAACAGGAAGTATGATGAATATACAGAATTCAAGACAAGATGACTGGATTTTTCTCTCTCAACCCTTCAACCTCCATCAGTAACATCAGTGCATGTTTCCTCCTCAAACCCGGGGAGGAGCTCTCTCTGGATTTGTGTGTCTCTGTGTAAGATATGTGCGTGTTTGCATGGCATGAGTGCACATGCATGTCGTGCTTACATACATAGTACAGCGCGTAAGCAGAGCATGCATAATAGTGTTTCTAGGATATAGCCGACACGATCGAAGCCGTTGTTTTAGTCAGTTCAGTAGCTCTCGCCGTTAAATGAACAAGTCCTGTCTTTTCCCCGGGGCGAGACGAGACAGAGAGATCGTAAGAGTCTTTAGAGAAGAGAATTTGGGGTGTTTTTGTGAGGAGGCTGTGTGAATGCATTTACAGATGCATTTTCTTATTTGTGGAGTAAACAAATAAAGTTTGAGTGCCTTTGGGAACACTTTATACACTATAATGCATGCCCGTGGCCCCTGCTGCCATTCAGTGCCTGCAGCGTAATTAGGTTAACGTTAATCAGGTCATCATTCCACAGCCTCTGAGTGAGTTCTGCATTGATGCTGATCACAGCAAGAACTCAGTCATTTTGACTAAGAAACTAGTATTTTTAACGCATCAGAGATCGGATCGTGAAAATCAAACATCTTAAATAACGTATGGGCATAAATAAGGGATAGATAAATACAAAATAGCAACATTGTGTGAGTCTGGTCTTTCTTTTTTAAATCACGCTCTATTTTACGCTTTCTATACCATGAAGCTTTTTCAAATCACTCATTTGATTGACTTGTTTTCTATCTCGTCCCTAATTACAAGCTCCTCCGATGGTTTGAAATGGTTTATAATTCCAGTCCAATAAGTGGGTGACGCCAGATCTCATGAGAGTGTGTTGCTGAGAGAGAGAAAGGTCTCAAAGAAAGTTAATTTCCTCTGAAAATAGGTCCAATATTTACTTTGTAGACTATGGAGCAAAATGGGAAAAGTTAATTAAACGGATCCATACACTGGCCATCACACCATGGTAATAGGACTCAGGGGACCCTGAAAAACACCCAGTAAATGTTTCACATGGGATATATCATCAGAGGAAGTGCAGACGACGTGCAGCATCATCATATCTGGAAAACAGCTTGTTTAAGCTTAATTGAACAAATGGAAGAACCCTTAAGTGCAGGCGACGCGGGTCAGAAGATCTGCAACATGTTAATATGCACCAAGAGACAGAAGTGCTGAATGGGCTGGTTCCAAACCTGCAGGGTCATCGGTCCAATTAGGGCCGCAGAGATCGATGGCAAACGTCGGGAAATGCAAATGCTGAAAATGAATCCTTTATTATTGTCAAGTCTATTCCAACAGCTGTGTTGTTTTGGTTGGCTCACATGACTGAGGATGCGGGGACTTTGCCATAGATCTGAGTTTAGCAAGCTGACGCTTCTGACTTATTCATCAGTCACCTCAGAGGCCTAACGCAGTGTTATTGTGTATTTAATCTTTGCAGCGATGCCGAGTTGAAAGGATGCTCACAGGAAGTGCAAAACCCAGATGCACACCCCGAGGACACTTTATGTGAAATTACAGAGGAAGAAGCTCTCGCCAACTGCTGCATCTTTAGGTTCATATCTTCAGAGCTTACTTCCTGCTCAGTTTACTTACAGACATGTGCAGGCTTGACTGAAATTGCGTGTGTTGAAGCATCGAAGCTCACGAAAAGCCTTTAGTCTTGTTCGAGCAACAATGTTGAACAATTACTTTTGGAATTTTTCCAAGACGTTTAATAGGAATCGGGATTGCTTGATTTAAAAAAACAAACAATAACTAAAAGAAATGCAGGTCCTTAATGGATGCATAATTACATAAATCATTGGTTGAAGCCCTTAAAAACACAAAACCCCGGGAAGAGTTACGCATTACATCACATGTCACAACAAAGTCACTCATCATATTTTCCTGATATGCATCTTAATTTATGTCTTTCTGACTCTAAACTCTAAAACGGGAAAAAGTCCAATATTCTGTTTCGTCTCTACAGAATCATTTCAGAGATGAGTGACCGGCAAAGCGTGCGACTCCACTACACTACATTACACACACACACACACACACACACACACACACACACACACACACACACACACACACACACACACACACACACACACACACACACACACACACACACACACACACACACACACACACACACACACACACACACGACAGACAAGGGACATAATGAGGAAATAATGATCATAATTAGTATGAAGTTCTTTGCCATTAAAGGCGTAATTGATCTCACAGTCTTCTGCCTGAGAGGCTAATCAACGTACACGTTGACCTTTGTACACTGACATATTCTTGCAAGCTCAGCCTTTTGTTTGCCCCCCCCTCCCCTTCCTGTTCAAGGTCACCTTGAATTCAATGTGGGTACACTCTAAATTACCTCAAAATGTGGCATTAAATGAATAATACTATGTTGGAGGGGATGTGATGATTCTCATAACTGGTTTCAGAGGGCAGAAAAGTTGTTATTTTACAATACTATCATGACATTATGTATTTTTTCTCATATCTTTCTATCCTTACTGTAGTTTAAACGAGGTCTGAAAGGAGGGTTTGTAACATTCAACCTTTCTAAACGCTAACGTCAGTCCATCATTTTTAATGCATTTACCCTTGTAATAAAACAAAATCACCTCATTAGCATATTCTGCTCACGGGAACATAAATTACTTCGACTCCCCCGGACATTACTGTTAATGAGAGTACTTTCCATGTGGTGTTAGTGAGCACTAATAAAGTTGTGCGGCAGCGTGCCAACGTACACGAACACCAGCGCGGCGAGTTATGAGGTTTTTCCTGCAGAGCGCCTGCTTGACCTCGAAGCCTACCTCATGCCTTTGGTGGAGGCGTGGTGGAAGTTCTGCAGCAGCTGCGGGACGCCCAGCATGGCCTCGAACATCACGGCCAGGGAGCCCAGCGTCTCCACGAACACGGCCGAGTCCAGCAGCAGCAGCGTGACCACGGCGCACAGCACGGTGAAGCCGAAGCAGAAGAGCAGGTAGTCCTCGAACGCGCTCCACTTCCAGAAGTAACGGAAGTCCAAGTCTGGAGTGGAGAGAGGGAGGGAGGGGATGGAGAGAGAGGATTTAACTCACACTCAATACTTTGTCATCAGTCACCTCGCGATTCAGAGCATCACGATTTAAATGCAGGGTTGGAATCATCTTTTATTGCACCAAACAAACGTTGTGCATGAATTATTTTCACCTGGATGATTGGGACATGTAATGTAATCAGTGCATCTGGTCAAACGTGATTACTGATGCATTTAAATAGGAATAAACAGAGGATTGTGCCTGAAAACTAAATATTCCAACTTCATTCCAACCGTGTATAATGAGAATTTTTCCTTCAAATCTTTCAAACAGATTATTATGTATAGGATGCAGCTGATCTGCTTCATTACTGATATAAAAGGTGGAAAAGATTATTATGATTAAAAATAAAAAAAATATTGTAGACTTTACTGTATCGATGCAGAATCCCACGTGTGGATAGAAACAGAGAGGAAGGACACGGAGGGAGAGAGACAGGAGAGGCAAAGAGCAGAGAGAGTACGAGCCTTCAATTAACGGATGCATGGAGATTCTGCAAAGACAGCACTCCTGAATCAATAATGTGCACATGCATAAGTGACTACAGCAAAGATAAATGAGATACTGGAAAGCTTTCTACCTTTCTATTACTTTGGAATAATCTGGCCCTGGCCAGGCTGTACATTACGAATTCTTATTACCTTTGGCGTAAAGCTACCTTTTCCACTGACACACGATTTATCATGTGTGGCTTTTAGAAAAACGTCATGTTCTTCTCCAAAACGGCAACAATACTTGAATGGAAGAGGTCTGAGTATGATTTGAATGTGAAATAGTCACATTGGTACAGGAACGTAAAACGGTTGAGTTTGGAAACGAGTGACGGGTTCCTACACCTTTTCCAAAGTGAAATTCAAGCACTTTTCAAGCATTTCGAGGTGCATTTTCATGCTTTCGCAGCACCTTCCAGCTGTGGTAAACTACATATACAATCCTCAGTATTCAGTCTACTTATTATTGCACTTGTTCACACATTAAATGAGATGATATTGTCCTATAAACAACCAACATGATGTTTGGAGACAGCTTTTAACGGAAGGACCACAAATTAAAGGAAAACTAATTCCACTAACAGATCCACAGAAATATAATCAACTATTTTCTTCATCTGTTCATCATCAAAAGTCAGAAAATGCAGTTTTCAGTCCCTCAAATATGGAGATCTTCTTTCCTCTGTGTTATATCATATATGTCATCACATCTAACATACATTTCAAGCACTTTCAAGCACTTTATTCTCCACCCAAGCACTTTTCAAACCCTTGAAAACACCACACTAAAATTCAAGTGTTTTTCAAGGATTTCCAGCACTGGTACGAACCCTGGAGTGATTTCAGTGTGGAGGCTGTGATGTGCGACGGTCGACAATCCCTCATTGCGTATGCATGACCACGCAGCGGTAGAAAAAGCAGCTGACATCGGCTAAAAGGGGATTGATGGCTAAATAAGAGCACATTAGTTGGCGTGGGGACCGGAGTGTGACGCGGCGTGCGGCGAAGCACCTGACTCCTACATGCGCCGCCGTTTCCTTTCACACTGAGTGAACAGGCGGCACCCACGGGAGCTGGATGGCATGTGTGTGTGAGACGGATGAAGGAAAACCTCCTCAGATGTGTCAGTTTGAGGGCTGCAACGAATTACCCTCATTTCAGGTTAAATCTATAGATTTCATGCGTTTTAATCACCGGTTGATCTATACAAGTGTTATATTTAATAAAAAAAAAAGGTGGAACAAGAGGTTGGTGTTCCAGCACCAGTTTGGACTCAATTAAACAATTAAATAGAATCAGGTTACTCTTAAAGGTGGATCTGATTCCCTTTTCAACAGTTTTATTGTTTTTATGTTAATCCTGTTAAAATTGCAAAAATCCAATGAGGTGAAAATTCGGAATTATGTCTTTTGAGGAAACTCAAACTGCAATGATCCGCCAACGAGCAAACTTTGGAATTCCCAGTAAACCCAACATCATCCTAATTAATCTAATCTAATTTTCCAAAAATATCTCTCTCTCTTCCGCCCGGGTTCCTTCTGTGTGGAGTTTGCATGTTCTCCCCGTGTAAGCGTGGGTTCTCTCCGGGTTCTCCGGCTTCCTCCCACAGTCCAAAGACATGCAGGATGGGGATAGGTTAATTGATGACTCTAAATTGCCCGTAGGTGTGAATGTGAGTGTGAATGGTTGTCTGTCTCTACATGTCTCCCTGTGATAGACTGGCGTCCTGTCCAGGGTGAACCCTGCCTTCGCCCAATGACAGCTGGGATCGGCTCCAGCCCCCCCGTGACCCTAAATATAGGATAAGCGGTAGAAAATGGATGGATGGATGGATGGATGGATCTCTCTCTCTCTCTCTCTCTCACACACACACACACACACACACGTTTCCCATCACACTCCACTGAGCTGCATCTGATGTTGCATCTTGGGACATACAGAGTGAGACATCTTGCAGCGTGGCATGTTTGTGGCAAACAGCGAACGTGATTAATGACTTTATTACAGAGAGGCACAGAGGACACACACACACACACACACACACACACACACACACACACACACACACACACACACACACACACACACACACACACACACACACACACACACACACACGGTGGAACCTGCCGGGTTCCTCAGCACAACATCAAACCTGAGACGCTGCAGACACGAGGCGGCTGGCAGAAGGCCGACCGGAGAGTCGGGAGAAGCTCAGAAGCTCGCCCTTTATCGGCAACATTTAAAAAAACTCCTTTCATGTCTTTCTGAATGAGGCCAGCGTGATGGAGTATAAACACGCTGACAGCAGCAACAATGCGAGGAGTGGTATTTCAAAAATACTGTCAACTTTTCAGTGTATAAAAAGCCTCCTGCTGAGACTCGACATTTTCTTCTTTCCATTGTTAACACACACACACACACACACACACACACACACACACACACACACACACACACACACACACACACACACACACACACACACACACACACACACACACACACACACACACACACACACACACACACACACACACCTTCCAAATTTACTTTTTTACAGAATGCAACACACCCACTTCCCCCTCTTCCTATGCCGGCTCTCTCTCCTCCCTCCCCTCTCTCTCCCATTTCATCTCACTTATACAGCCTTGTGTGTTTACCCGCATAATCAAATTGCTCCGGAAGAGTATAATGAAGAGAGAAAGCTATGCATCATTCATGGAGTCATCTTCTTTTATTTGTCCTCCTATATCATGCATCATCCAGCCGGCTTCCTTCCCCTGACCGGCTCACATCCTTCCTCTCGCCGTTTTATTAAGGGGAGAAAAGAAAAGTGTCTTCACCACACACACACACACACACACACCACACACCACACACCACACACACACACACACACCTCCTCTGTTGCTTTTGTCTTGTCACCCAACGACAGGACAGGTTGCCTGGCCTTTTCCAAAACAGCATCCTCCTGTCTGGTGTGTGTGTGTACGGTGTGTGTGTGTGTGTGTGTGTGTGTGTGCGTGTGTGTGTGTGTGTCGAAGCCAGCGCTGTACTTCAAAAAGACCCCAGAGACCGCCGGGAGGAGGCGAGACCGACGCTCCGTCTTCACACACTCTTTGGTTACACAAAGTCAGTACAAGATCAAACAATTCAATTTCTAAAAACGGGGCCGAGGAAGCGGCCGCGAGGATGTCAGTAACTGTGTGTGGAGTTACTCAGGGAAGATAGTTGCTTGGGCCGGAAAAGTCCATTAATGTGTGTGTATGTGCGTGTGTGAGTCTTAGCAGGAAGGGCAGCATTGTTGCAGTACAGTCACGGAGGATGGAGGGATGGAGGTGAGTCAGAAAGAGAGGGAGAGTAGCCTTGAGTCAGTCAAGTAGATGGATGTACGGAGGCTAAAGCCGAGGTATTTCCCATCAGGACGAGCAGCGGAGGCACGGTGCGTAGCCGCGGGTAGACAGGCAGAGACGAGGATGGACGCTGACAGCTCTAGAGCTTCCAGAAACGCTGACTCGGCACCGCCGGCTTGCCAGCGGAACGACCCGGGCCTCTCCTGTGAATTTCAAGACGTGTGAAAGTTGCTGTTTGAGATGTTTTGTAGCCTGTCTGTCGGCTGCCGGGTGAGGATTCTCGTAGGACACGGAGGGTGTAACGGGATTCTCAGGTTAAAGCTATGGTCTACATTCTGAAAATCAGTTGAGCCTCTGATACCCCTTTTCCACCGAGGCATTTTGAGGGCCGGTTCGGAGCCGGTGCCCAATCGCGAACCAGTTCTTCCTGTTTCCACAGACAAAGAGCCGGCTCTCGGCCTGGAAAACTGGTTCCCGAGCGGCCCCAACTCTTTGCTGGGCTGGAACTGGGCCCGGCTTACGTTAGGGGCTGGGGGCGGTGTTAACGCTCGAGGCAACGGGGGAAAATACGCCGCTGCGGAGTTTTACTAACGTTACTGTTCCCGGTAAGTTTCACTTTTAAAATGTTTAACCTCGTTGCAAACCAACGACACATTTCTGTTTAGTTTACCAAGCTAGTGATTACGTTCGTAACAGCAGCAACTAGTGGCTTTGCTTCCTCGGGTAATGTAAGCTGACCGGCTAGCTAGCCAGCTAGCGTGATATTGCTAACGTTAGCATGACACTTTCTGACTGCCGTTGGCTCACTAAACGTTACCAACTACCAACGTAACATAACATCCGTGTTCACAGCGTCGTGGACACGTTTGTGATTAAACCGCTGTTCTCTGGTTTGTGTTTGTAGAGCTGTCGGACATCGGCGATATTGAACGGAGGTCCAACCTGCAGATGACTAAACATCAGATCTGATCTATTGATCACACACTGTTCTACACTTTAAAAAATGTTGTGATTTTAGTATTTTGTGTATTTTATTGTTATTGTATTATTCACCAAAATAAACACTTTTTCTGAAGAGACATGTCTGCTATGCTTGAAATTAGCGCTGCGGGGAAACCTCAGACGTATACAGTGACGTAATGACGTGGTTCTCTGGGCTCTCTAGCCGGTGGAAACGCAAACAGGTTCTCGGACGGTTCGCAAGTTGAACCAACTGCGAACCAGCACGGCACCGGCCCGGCTCTTGAACTATGGTTCGCGTTGGTGGAAAAGGGGTATGAGACAGATTTGAAAAAAGCATCCCCCCCAACCAAAACCCTCCCCTCAGTGTTCCACGATTGGACGAGGCAGGATGACGAGGAGCAGGGGATTGGATGGAGGGTACGAGCCAATGGGAGGATTTTCTTTGTAAACCATAGCCTTAAGTAGTTGTATATCAATGCAAAGTGAAAGACTTATTATTGTACCGTCCTAACCGGATCCAGAATCTGGTCAAGGGCGATCCCACATAATCGACCGCAGACCGCCTTTGCTTATTTCCAGCTCTGACATCACAGGCACACCAGAAAGAAATCCTCTCATAGCGTCGTTACAAGCTTTAAGAAGGAAACCACCCGCTGCCCTGCTGTCACTTGGATGGACAGGAAGTCTGAACCGCTGGCACAAATCTAACGTGGTTCCCCAGCAGGACGGGTCAGAGGGAAGCTCTGTGAATAACACGTCCTCTCATTAAGTTACTGTGTGACTGTAGAAGGACACACACAAGAACAAATTGCCTTCCCGGTGGATTCGGTCGCTCGCAGCGGTTCATATTTAACCCGAGAGGAGGAAAAACTTAATTTCACATCTGCCAGCTCCGGCAAAACTTTTTGCTTAATTTATTAAGACGATTACGAGAAACGCTGACTGAACTTTTCAACTTTTTTGCATCAACAAAAATCCAATTTTAGCAAATTCTTTATGAAGGGCAGAGAACAATCCACGCACCCGATTAAAGGAAACCAATAAAAGGGGAATTCATTAAAAAGAGACAAGGAAAAGAACCATCTCATTGTAATTCTAAATTGTTGGGTTTTTTTGCATGCTGCTCACTCTCTCGCCTCCCGCTAAGCTGTTTGGATGCTTCCCAGCGGACGGGGCATGTTGCACCATGTCAGACCGGCACTGTGTGCAGAGCGGCCGGCTCGAGAGCAGCCATGCGTTACGGGAGTTTATTTGTGGCGCCAAGGACCGATATGTCTGCCCAAATCCACATCTGTCTGGTTGTTAACTGTCCAGCGATGTTCTAGAGAGCTTCGTGGACTCAGATGCTCAGTCAACAGCAACAGAAAGGTCCCACCAGAATATCAAGTATCTCATTTAGAGTAGCTGAGGGAAAGAAAATCAAAAGAGTAGCCTCGTTAATGGCTCATTTACCCAAAAATGGACAAACAAAATAAATGTGCGGGACGGTTTACATTTCTGATCTAATTTTGAACAAACACTTTTGAATAAAAGGCCTGAAAGCACACAAAAACACACAAATGGGAATCACAACGCCCAGCGCAATTACTGTAACTCTTTGATTTCCGATAGATTTGTTTGTGGCAGGGGAATGGGCCATATTACAATAAACTGTACACCACATTATGCATTTGAAATCTGTGTTTGTTCCTTTCAGCTTACATACTTTATTACGTTTCTGGATTTGCTGCCTCGCTGCCCAGTTTTCACTTAAGTGCACTTTCTATTTTTATCTCATGTGAGATAAATAAAGTTGTTCATTTCTTCCCTTCCTGACAGCACTGCAGCGAAAGTTGTGTCACATCTATCAAAACTAAACAAAAAACACCTTTCTGCATCTTCCAACACGTCTTTTCATGGGATCGGATTAACCTTGCATAGTTTTTTCATTTTTTCCAAACTCATTCAGGCAGAAACCTTCCAGTAATACATTCACAACGGTTTAAAGCTGCTTGCTCGAATGCTTGGCATCTACATTATAGCACAAACATATAGAATATATATACAGCCTGCATTGAGATCTGACAGTTCAAGAGAGACACCAACAAAATCCTACAGCAGCGTTAATAAACATATTAATTTTAGGACATCCACCCATCCATTATCCGTAACGGCTCATCCTATTCCGGGTCGCGGGGGGGTCGGAGCCCATCCCAGCTGACAGGCCAATTTGAGCACACTGATTCAGAAATTTTTAACCAGACGGTCTCGCTCCTCGGGCAAATCGCATCCCCCCGGCCTCTTTAAATTTAGCCAACGAGCTCCCCTTCACTAAGGCAAAGAGCTGCAGCTGTAAGTACACACAGTCAGTGTTGGAAAACCCATACGAGCCTCGACTTTCCTACTTCGGTGCAAACAGCCGTTCACGGTGTCGGCTTGCCGGTAAACTCTGCATTACCGCGGCAGCGTGACTTCCAACATGCTCTCCAGGACGGAGACAAATTCAGTTCATTGATAATTATGAAGAGAAAAATGTCTCTTGAGTTGCTCTGGCTAACAGGCGCTAGCTGCTTAAGCACAAATCATAGTGTCAGTAGATATACATCGACGTACACTAACATAGTGAATACAGAAGCCTTGTCCAAGCTCAACTACAACATTAACAGAAAAACATTTAACAATGAGAATGAATAAATCTCATTTTATAATGACTTTTTATGCAGAATTCTATTCAAATTAGTTCATGTTTTATTTACCTATTTAGTCTTTTTTAAGCTTGCCTCTTGTTCCCTGCATGTATCGACAGCTAATGAAGGACAAAGAAGAAGAGAGAACCAGAAAAATGTCCACATTTGAATCACGATCTCGTCGGCTTGCAGCAAATAAGAATAATCGTTTCGTCAAGACCACTTTTCTGCCGCAGTAGCACTTTTGAAAGTGGGCAGCTTTGACCTTGCCAGTGAACCGTGACTGCGTTTTACCACAACTGATTGCTTCCTCGCTGGGAGTACGTGTGTGTGTGTGTGTGTGTGTGTGTGTTATTTCTACCCTCTTGACCCGGACGAGGCTGAACTAATGAGCTCCACCGTTATTCACGACCCACAACAAGAATTCTGTGAGCGCCTGACCTCCGCTATGTACTGCTGTATCCCTCGCCCATACTCATTTCATTAAAGAATAACTGAATAACATAAAGAGCTCCACAGCCGAGTCGGAAATATACACTCCCTCGCTGATGGGGGGACTCGAACTGCGTTCACATCACACGCATGGCAGGAGCTACTTCTGTGTGCTATTCTTCTTTATGGAGAGAGACAGTCAGAGAAGTTAGATTCAAACATTTTGTGAGAAGGAACGCTCCGGTGAAGACGTTGGGCGTCGGGAGGAAGAGTGATGGCTTCACTCCTGTGCTTGTTTCTGTGTATCCTGACAGGAAAGCATCTACGGGTACAGTCGGTACATGACGTACTGGCACGCCGTCAAACCCCCACATGCACCGCCACCATCCAATCTGCCTTTTAACATCCATTCTCGTTCCAGTGCCTCCGTCCATTTTCATCCCTAAAATGTCTTGGCAGGCGCCCGCGGCTCTGAGATAAATGAGGGAATCAGTGAATGAAATAAAAAATACTTCCATCCAGTCAGGTTCAAGGCCCGGCTGTCTGTATGTATACAGGTTTGCTTGTCTGTCCTTTCATGTGCTCGTGTGAGGCCGACAATAATACAAAATGATTGTTTCTTGAATTAGATTGCTTGCAAGACAACATATGGTGCAGAAGGTGGTTCTCAAGTCGTGGGTGGACATGACCAGATGGGGAGCCGGGCAGCCCACAAAAAACTGACCTGTCTTATTTATTATAGAGTTCGTGGGTCGGCTGGCAGCAGATACCCAATATGTGTGTCGTCATCGATATGAAGAGGTGTTTAATTGGAATCGAATATAGTCTATTGGTGTTGGAAAGCATGATATTGATATTAATGATATTTCCTAGTATGTAAATGTAATTTTATTAGTAGTCCCCCTTCATTAGTGTCTCCTACGATCTACTAAAGGTCATCATGTGTCCCTTGGACCCAATTATCCCAATACAAAAGAAGACATCCTATGTGAATGTGACCAAAGTAAAGTTAGAGCCAATCAGAAACAGATGCGAGGATAATTAGACCGTGTCTTAACAAATGTGGACGGAACAAATGGAAACCCTGAACTCAGCATGATCTCAAAGAGTACACGTCGTTTCTTCCCTGCACTTGTTCCCATTTGATAGAGCATCTGCCTGGATCCTCTCCAGTACGAGAGCAGGGACACTCGACACGATGGGAACCTTTTCAACCCAGAGAAAATCTCTTACCGTCCTCTTTATAGCTCTCTTTTCATTGTCCATTTAACTATGTCAGTCCGGAACTGAAAGTTCCTGCAAGCACAGAGAATCAGAGATATAAAAGAAGCCCTTCATTGTGGTTGTCCTTCAGTCGTCCTGATAGCATCCGTGTAAGCCTCTCTATCTTGCAGCGCATGCCGGCTTAATCCCTAAAATGTCTCAATCGTTTCAAGATCGGTCGTGTCTGCAGGTGGTTCGGCCTCAACTAACCTCAGCGTTCTCCTTCTTAAAGTTCAGTTCTGATTAGAATGTGCTGTCTGTAGAGAAATCAAAGCATTTCAGAGAAAAGTGCTTCTGTTACAAGTGTTTCTCAAAGGCTATCCGATGTGGCAAGTGAGCAGTTCTCATTCTTGGGTGTTAGTTGATGAGCCGTTATCTACTAGAGCCAAACGCGGAGGCTGACAGACTGACTCGTTTTGTAAATGCTCGTTTGATAGCAGAACATCAGAGCGGGCCGATGTGCAAAGCAGGAGAGTCCATCATTTTCCGGCCGGGCTTATAATTGTGACTCCGTGATAAAATGCAGCGCCTCCGGTATGCGAACGGTGACACATTTTTTTTTATTATTGTTCCAGCTCTACTGCAGCACGCTGGATGAGAAATGAAACAATAACTTTGAAATTAAAGTGCTGGCTTTCAGCTGTAAGGGTGTTTAATGTTCATATCCATATTGGTCTGAAGACTCGTATGTTTTTTTTTCTTTTGTGTCCTGCAATTTCAGGATAACGCAGCAGAACAAGGAGATTAATTTGTACGTCATACATCTTACTGCTTAGCCACTGCCGTTTTACTTCATAATGCAAATATGCCTGTGATACAGATTACGTGTGGCGGCATTTCTCACTGAATTAGTCATTCATATTTATCATCCAGGATAGTCCCATTCATATTAAATATGGGAGTCCTGGCTGTCACGGTAAACATCCATGTAGAAAGAGTGACACTAGTGACTTACATGCTTGTTATACACACAACAGGCCAATCATTTCTTTTAAAAAGTAGGGATTTCATAATATTTCATATTCTCATGCTCCTACCATAGACTGTAGAAGTGGTTTAGTCATTGTGACGTCAGCCGTTTGTTTGGTGGACTACGGATTTGAAGCTTCAAGTTCCAGATTTGGTCGTCACCATGTTGGAGTTTTTGCAACCAGTGAACGGAAGTGACCATATTTGGACAACGGAGGAGCGACGGGTGGATCTGACGAACACAAGCAGCAACCTGACTCCATCTGGCTTCTGGTGTGCAGCTGTTAACAAAGTTAGCTTCCATAATTCAACCAAGGTCAACCTTACAGCTAAATGTTATGTCATGTTAGCAGCTAACTGCATTGGTTGCGTGGTAGCGACTTGTCAATCACAAGGTCGCCACGCCCAAAAGGATACCGTAATTTATAAAATGAATATCATGCTGTATTGAAGAATACTTTAAACTAGCAATTGAGACAATAAACTTATGTTTACAATGTTTACTGAGGTAATAAATCATAGACTTCCATGCAATCTGACTTATTTTTGTAACCAGAGGAGTCGCCCCCTAATGGTCAGTAGAGAGAATGCAAGTTTAAGGCACTTCTGCATTGGAAGTTGCCGCCAGGCTCCTATGAGTGTTGTCGTAACTCGTCATAAATCACGTGTTTTAATGTGATGAATGTGTTCATGAGTAAGTGTGCTTTCATGAGATTTGATCATTTGCATAATCAGCAGCCCAAAGATGCTCTTTAAGGCTGTTCCGCTGGGATGGAGATCAGCATGTCGCAGAGCCAGTCGTGATATTACCGGAAGTGAAACAAAATATTAATACGGCTTTCAACAACGTGAAGCAAATTGGCAAGCCAAGATTACATTTTAGTTCATATGCTTGCTGCATATTTAAATTCCAATATTTCTGATGAAGGCATTATAATTAACAAGTCAAAAAAGTGACGACGCATATTACAGTTCATTCAAACCCGAGAGAGAATTCTGAGGACAAAATCGCTGGTAAATGCAACGCGCTTTATCTTCCGGCTACTTTGATTGGAGCAGACATAAAAGGGTTTTTGAAAGGCTGGAGTGTCGGCGTAGCAGACGATGGATGATAACTGGCTGCAGCGGTGGAGTTAAATGCTGAGATGCAGTGACCTTGGTGCCGAGGATGCTGAAGAGAGGAGGCTCTCTCTCTACCACACACACTCTCTGTGCAAATACAGTACAGTACATGATGTACATATACACAAACATACACAGACTGTTCTTCTTGAAGACACGCAGTCACACAGTCGAAGCTGAACCACGTTTGTGAAGCAGATCTGGATCCGATAATCGGCTGCTGACCAGATGGAAGACTCGGTGGGTCCAGATAAGGATGTGACGCCACAGGGGACCAACAGGGTCCAAACTATTAACTGGGGTCTACTCGGGCAGACGCGTTATCAATGGGAGGCTTTCCTCCTACAGAGATAAGCAGGTGTAAATAAGAGATAATGTGACTGGAACACAAAGCCGACTATTGTTAGCTGCAGAATGACTTTTTGTACGTCAAAAGCTTTCCGGATTAAACGACGTGACATAGCGGAGATGATTGATTTTGATGAAAGAAGAATTCACGTTGAACATGCATATTTGTGGGATTTTTTTATGGTCTGGACTTCAATTTAATGTTCAACCCACTGACTACTGAATACAGCCTGTAAAGATGCATTATAGGGCAACGACTGCCCAGGGCTTGTGGAAGAAAGATTATGTTATTATGGGGATGCTGGAGGTGGGATGACATTTCGATGAAAAATGCAGGAAAAACTCTGTTCATGGATAGAAAAGTATTCATAAACCCTAAAGCCCCCTTCCGTCATATTAGTCAACGCTTATAAGCCATCCCACTCACTCGTCCTGTGCCATTAAGGCTCGACACTCGGAACCATGAGTGACGCAGGTTCGGCTCATTTTCTGCAACTAGTGTCGCATGAAGGTAATTCCGCATCTTAAATGCTACGCTGGTTACAGACAATGAGTCGGGCGTGATCGCAATAGCCATGTGTTTTTCCCCCCGATGTGACGAGAGAGTGTGGCAAAGAGTGTTAAATTGTCACTCATTTACTCTGTCTCTTAAACACTGGTTTTAGTTGCGAAGCCTCAAGTTCATATAAAACGCTTGCAATGGTAACGGTGCAAAGAAAAATGGCAGTGCTGGGAACGGGCTCTGACTCTGAATGAATGAATGAAAAGGAAAACTGTGACAGTGATGTGAATCACAAATACTTTTATTTTAATTTTATAATCCGGTATCTGGGTAAAGAAATATTTATACCCAATTAAAATACTCGAAATACTTCTACTGAGATACAATCTGCTATTTTTTCTCCGTGTGCTCCGAGATGTAAAGGTCATGGTCAGAATCGAAAGCTGGTGGTGATCATTTGCCCGATATTCATTGTTTGAAATGTTCACAAAATAACCAATTTTGTATAATTGACACACCTGCCACTGACATCACACGCACACAGTATCGGTTAACTAACAGAAAACAGATGATGTTCTGCATAGAAGAGAAGGTGATGCAATAACAGACATTGGAGAGTGATCCAAGAATCATCAGAATTACATTTTTTCCACAACTGAGGGAAGAAGGAACAAAGGAGAGTAAGCAGTTGCGTTTCGAGGAAGGTCAATGGATATTCTATCTAAATAATGACTTTTAATGAGGCACTGCTGTGGTAATTACTCTGACTAGGTGATGAGGTAATTGTACCCTGAGGAAGAAACCAAAGTGAAGTGTTTGTGGCTGTGTGTGTGTGTCTGTGTGTGTGTGTGTGTGTGTCGTTACTACCCGGAGATAATGTCCATGAAGGTTTATTGGGACTTTTATCCCTGTAGCTCTTTATAGAACTATAACACTTGGTGAATGGCACAGAAAGAAGATGTCTCATATTGGTGCTATAAACACCGTCAATCAATAGGAGACATTTTCTCATCTTTTAGCAATCCAATGTTTTTTACGATCTTTCTCCTACAGTGGAGGGAGAGAAATAAGAAGAGGTCAGGTCAAATGTTGCGACTACCAAAGAAAATTGCAAACCCACTGCTCATATTGGGATTATATATTAAACTCTCTTTAATATAATAATATATATGTGTAACGAAGACAAGTTTAAGTGTACATATACAAGTGTATGTTATGAGTAGCAATAAGTAGGAGGGACTACCTGTAAATCTGTTGGTGATGCTCACACACTACCAGGTGGCCTTGTGAATGCTTTTGTTACTTTTTTTCTGCGTCTTTTAACTTTAAATAGGAATTTAAATCTAAATACATTTGCTGATACAAGCAGTGCCAGAAAAGGAATAGTATCTTTCCCATGCAAAGAAAGCAAAAAACAAACAAACAAACAAACATGCATCTCCCTTTCAAATGACTCAAATTAAGTTTTAGTCACAAAACAAGGCGATGGCTGAGCCGGCGGCTTGCAGCTAACAGTGCTAACGGCGCTAGCAGTGACAAAGAAGGGAGCTACTTCATTCTGTTCAGGTAGATATTACTCCACGATATCTTTAAATGTAGCAAATAGATCAAAATTAAAAGCAGATAAAGCAAATAGTTGTTTGCTCTGAATGTTGTTGCTCCTTTAAAAAAAAAAAACGGATGTATCTAAGACTTCAGTTTCATTCTGATAACTGAACCAGCTCTCACAGGAACCAGAGAGTCTCATCACTCATATCACTTTCCACAAAAGAATCCTATAAAACAACCACGCAATCTCCGCGTGTCAACACTGATTGATGTTTGCAGGCTATCACAGACAGATCTGTCTGGGCCTGTTCGTAAACAAGCATCTCCACAATCTCACCAAGTATGGACGTCATTAGCTCGTCACTTGTCCCAGACATGTCTTCACAGAAATGAACTCATTTTTGTTCCCCCGAAGCGTTGGATTTCAGTGCTTGTTTTTACAACCCGATGCAGATGGAACGGGATACGAGGATCAACAAGCCGGTCTTGCTGTGAGGTTGCATCACTGTCCACTTGCTGGCTTCAGAGAGGAGAGGAACGACTCACAGGGGCGGGGGGGTAAATCAAGTATAATAATGCCAAACAAAGATTGCTAGCTCCAGAGATGTAAACCTCCCGGGGGGAGAAACAGTAAAATGTTCCCTTTAAGAGATCATGGGACTCCTTCAAGAAGGATTATCAAAACACACAAAAACGAGACGCGTGGGACGTGTTTTCCAGCCATTACTCTCCTAGTCAACCGTGGCCACTCAGAGTGGACTGCTGGTTTGATAGCTTAACACTACAATTCCCAACCAAATAAATCTGTGCACCCAATTGTATTATTGCTCTAACCTAATATCAAATAAATCATCGTTAAAAGAGCAGAATTGCGGGCAATGTGTGCAGATGTATCAAACTTATTGCTTGCAAAAAGGAAAGTTTCCGGCATAAAAAAAAATGTTCTCAGGAAGCACAGTGGGACATGGATAGCACAGAGCCAGAGGCACAGCATCACCTCCAATTATTGAAGTTAGAAAGCAGGCACCATGCTACATCCTCTGCTACGCACACAGCTGGAGGTTCCTGTTCCTCTGCAAACTGGATCATCCCCGAATTTGTGGAGAGTTTAGAGACTCAGAACCTTCTGTGAGAGGATGTGTTTTTGTGTGATTTTAATCTCAATCCCCCCAACACCCCAGATAATAAGATAATAGAATACCATTTAATAAGCTATATAAATAAAGAGTTTTAGTGTATATTTTCATTCTCTTGGCCTACATGTGGCGGCCGGAGCGTGGGACGGACAGAGTTCTCTCTTAATGAGCGTGCCAGAGGGGGGTTTTCACTTAGTTTGACTCTTTTGCATACCCTGTGATCAGGCCTGATCAGAGCAGCAAACCGAGCAACGGAGCCGTGAGAAAGGGAAGGACGAAGGGGTTTAAGTTTGACTCAATGAGGGAATAATGAGCTTAAACCTCAGAGGGATCCGTTTATCACCCCACTTCCTTGACATTGTGGAGTCAAGGTCCAAAGTGAGTAACCCTCGAAGAATTGTGTGAGTCGCTGGAGGACTTTGATTGAAATTCCTATGTGGTATCACAAGCCACGACCACCCTGACAAGGAAACCAGACACAGAATTACTTTTACTATGATTTTCCTCAATGGGGGCATTTGTATTTAATATGGTTCTTGGTGTGTGGTTTTAGTAATGGAGCCTGCAGTTTGCCTCCGCAGTGCATCAGCAACAAAGAGGAGAAAACAATGAGTCGGACCAAAGAGAGCAGAGATTTCATTTCACCCTCCGCGAGTGAGAAAACTGCTGACAAGGCAAAATCGGCAACTCCAAATGATACCTTCAGACTCAGATGCAGGTGTTGTTAAATCAGTGTTCAACGTGTGATAGGACATAATAGGAGTGAAGAATATGTAATATTACTTTTATCTATCTACTATAAAATGCTGTACTATATCTACTATAATTCTTGATGTCAAAAATTATATAGCTAAATCCGAGAGGCGATCCCAGCTGGGTCCACCCTGGAAAGGTTGCCGGTCTATCACAGGGCTGACACAATTTAGTTATTAATCAACCAACAATTACTACTAATACTACTAATTATTAGAAAAACAACAAACAGACACTGCCCAAAGGAGGAAGTGCCCCTAAAGCCTAACGGGGGTAAAAGAAAGAAAGGTGTGTGTGTGTATATATATATATATATATATATATATATATATTCAAAATATCCTCCCGCAAAAAACTCAAACACAACTACCGAGCTCTCTAACATACGGTGCATCCCCCAAAATTCAGCAGAAACGAACAATTAAAGCACTAAATGCGCACCAAAAGATGCATGCGTAAACAAAACGCACCAACAAAGACACCAAGACGCCAAACAAATCTCAGACTCTAGATCTAATTAATCAAATTTCCCCCCCATTTGTCACAGCTGGCTCTTGGCCATGACAAACAACGGAGACACACCGTTTCAAATGAATAACAAAAACATGTTTATTTAACTCAATAATCAAGATAATGAGAAAATACAATAACATGAGGTGTGAGAGTCGGTAAGATCAGTGGTGTAGGATGTGCATGCGTGGTAAATACGGTGTGTGTAGATGTTGTATGGTGGAGAAGAGAGAGACACAATGAATACCCTACTTATATGGCAAACCAGGTCACCGGCCCAGGTGTCCTCCGTTACCAGATTGATTGCCAGGCTGGCCCAACCCCCTGCCACCCAGCAACCTACTCCCGACCCCACGGTCAACCACCAACAGGGGTCGCCACAAATAACAACAACAAATCAACAGATCACTTGTTACTGAAAATTGGTTGCAGCTTGATTCATGTTTGCACATTTTGAGTAAATAAAAAGAAACTAATAAATATTGTTTGTGTCTAAATAAACTTCAAACTTTAGTCATTATCAGGAAACGTGATCAGTAAAACAGAGAAGCTGCATGTGATACATATTGATATCAACCATTTATTGTGACACTATTTAAACGTCTGAAGAGGACAAAAACCCAGCTACACTTGGTGTATATAGAACAAGTCATTGTTTAGATGGTTTAGTCGGTGTTACCAGTTTAGTCCTTCTATTTAGTGTCGCTGGAGGTTTGACCTTGTCATAGTAAACAGACAGGAGGACGGCCTTCCTTCGACCTAACAGGTACTCACAAGGTATTGACTTTGTGTTTGTGTAGCAGGCGTCTGCACGGCCTGATGTATGGATGTTTTTATCGACACGTCACACACACACACACACACACACACACACACACACACACACACACACACACACACACACACACACACACACACACACACACACACACACACACACACACACACACACACACACCTGCCAGGTTGCATGGTGGAGACGGACGGTGATAGATGGTGTCTGTATGTCAGGTTGACTCTCTGGTTCCGGTCTAATGAGGTCCTGACTGACGCAAATACTTCAGCGGGGTCAAACACGAGTTCACAGATTACCAACCCACATCCATAAATAACCAAAGTATCAGAGCACGCCCTCAGAGAGGGGCTGACATATTTCTTAGTATTACATTTTTGAGCCACAAGCAAGTTTAGATTCTGTTTGGCGTATTATTTTCTCTCTCTAATGGCTGGACTGTGAGGTATCCCTGTTGAATCATTTTCAGAAACAGTAATGGATACTTAGCCTGATGTCTCCCCCTGATGAAACCGGTTCTGTGTGCGGACTGAATACACAGGTTTTCCCTCAGTTTGGCTGATAAGATCTCTGGCCAGGTGGAAGCTGAGCGTGGAGTTTTTCTGCCCCATCGGGTGGAACTAAACTAACAGGAGATGTCAATCAGGCCCAGTCTGAACAAACCCACACGGACCTGAGGAGAGGTCTAATCCCGGGAGACTGAAGGGCTTTTAGTCAAAGCTCATTTATTATGAAAAGTTCTCTAATCGCAGCGTTTATGTGCTTGTGGCCTGGTTAGTGGAAATAATGCAATACGGTCAAATATCAGACTCTTACACATAAATGACCACAGTAGCTCTGGAGAAATGTAACTAATGTAGGCAGAGAAAATACACAAATGTGTTTTTTGACATGCCATAGTAGGAAAAGCTCTGGTTCAATATACAGGTTTCACAGCATTAATATAGCAGCACACAACTATGTGAAGAAATGCTCCCAGTCTCTTATGCAGCACTTTTAACAAGGGCTCTGACCCTGAAAGTAAAAGGGAATGCAGCCACCATTCATTTAGCATTATACTGTGTCTAACATACTAGTCCTCCCAGATGCATAATTCATTTCAGGACAACAACAAGCAGGCCTCGAGGGTCTCCATCAGACAGAAGGGAGACGTGCATCCTCAATCGTCTTGTTTTAATATCCACCGACGTGCGACTCAACGGGTAATAATAAATAATACAACAATGAATGATCCAAAGCGTTCTTTCATTCAGGAAAATGTTTTCACATATTCTGTGAAAATTTAAGTACAGGAATGATCTCCACAAATGCTCCCTCCGAGGCACGTTATTATTAATTCCGTTTTTTAAACATTCTGCTCAGGTAATCCGGTCCGCTCCACTGCTAATGAAGCCCCTCTCACCTACCTGACTTCGTTTGACTTGCTAATTAAACTTTGTCGTTATCAGGGGTTTAATTAAACACACTTGACGTTGAAAGTCTGTGTTGCAGGATATTAAAATGAAATTGGTTGGGTTGTGTGTGTGTGTGTGTGTGTGGGCTCCTTACACCCAATTTGTCCTGCTGCAGTGATGCTGCCTGAGTGTCGCAGATAAGAGTGAATGGCAGAGTCATACTCTGCACTGCACCATTCAGTCATTCAGAAACAAATGCAACGTGCACTAGACTGACCGGGCCAGATTCCTGTCTTCAAATGCTTTTCAAAAGTCACACATTCATCTGAGAAGAAGGCAAACACCTTCACATTCAGAGTGCTGCACTGACACGAACACTGGGGAAGGGTGGGATGTGGATGCTGGGAAGTTAACGGTTTAAGTTCGGGTGCAGCCTGATAAAACACCCTTCCCTCCACTTCACGTTGAATGTGAGCCCCAATCTGTAGTTCTGTGTGTATTGATCCAGTCATTCATGTAAGGTTAGTCCACATATGCTGGCAATCAATGCATTTCCAACAGTAAGGCAGCCTGAATGACTCAAGTTAGTAACAACCGCTCAGGGCATGACGGCAGAGAGCTCCGATGTGAATTTATGAGGCAATAAGTTCTAAGAAAACAGCGTGTGTGATCACTTCATCTAACCTGGGTAAATCAAAGCAGAATGAAAGTTTCGTTCTGCACCATCACAGACAACGAAACTCCCTCCCACGCGTCCTTTAAACAATTCCCATCACGCATCCGACGCCTGCCGTGCCCAACCTCCACCGCAAAAGGTTATCAAGAGCAGATTGAAATTGCTTTCACCACTTGAGTGCTAACGGTTTTAAGGATGACTGCAGGGTCAACACCGGCTATCAGGAGTCCCATTTCTCCCTCTGTTTATGGTCTAGTGAGCTCCCGCTGGCTCTCAGGATGTTATATAGCAATTTGCGGCGCTTTTCTCGAGGTGACTCACAAAGCGGGAGAGATGAGTTCTGAGTTATTAAATGTGAAAAATAATGTAAATGATGTAAACTGCATGCACAAGTAACACACCAGAAAAAAAAAATACCTTAAGGGCTGAATTGATTAAAGTAGTCAGGTTGTGCTTTACCCACTCCAACCAGTAGAGGAGGCTGTTGTTCCACTCTTAATTGTTTTTTGCAACTCAACTCCTAATTTCTAATCATATTTGAAAAACTTAAATAATCCACAAAACACTGCCATGTCATTTTGTGAAGAAAGAATTTCCACATTTCCCCCAGCCCTTAAATATTCAACTTTTACTCCTTCAAAGTGACTCCCTGCTTCCTTTGCACCAAGCCTGACACCTCGCCCGAGGTCACTTTTGTCTTTGAACATAATCTCTCTCCTCGCCCCCCCCATCAGTCTTCCAATCCCTGTATCGTGAGGACCGGGGTTGTTAATGTGGCGCCCCGAGGCAGCCACTGGAAGTCACGGCAAAGTCATAACTCTGAGTCAGCTCAGCGTAGAGACCATTACGACGACTCGGAGCACCCCGACTCCAATTCCAATCTGTAAATCAGCAAAACTTTAATATACTTTAATTTGGTGGCTCGGATCCTAAATATTCCTAAGAGATGACATCTCACACTCAACAGTCAGTTAATGTGGAAGACGTGGATATCTACATATTTATGGAGTTTTACCTGTATCGATGACAGAATAACAATGTGATGAACTCTCCAACAGAATCCAAAAGGTGTTTGCTGAACTTTCTTTCTGTACTTATAATAACCATCACCAGATGAAGGCAGCATATAGAGCTAAAGTAGAGCATACAGAGATGCACATACACACTGGATACATTATTTAACAACGGATGTTTTATTTCTGCACATAGCGGTCAGCGTTTTATCTGCAATCGGAGAAAAAACATACTCGCACAAGAAGACAATTGTTGTTGCGGTGATGATGACATCACCAGTGTAGATTAAATACCTCACTGACTCGCTGAGTATGATAACATAACCGACCTGATGTAATACAACTATTCTAGGAGAATTGCTTCCTTGTGGACCACACTCCCGAACACGGCTCCATCCGTACATTGTTCTCCCATTTCCCTGAATGCATCACAAAAGGGAACCGGTATTGTTTCCTGGCAACAATGATAAACACCTACACTTTGTTGAGGAAGGTATTATGTAAACGCACCATGGAGGGAAACGAGAATGAAAGAGGACCAGCAGGCAACGCCATGGTGAAAATAAGACCTGTTTGTATTCCACTTATGTGGAGGCATTCAGGATCACCGCAGCGTTGCAAAGCCAGCTGGATTTCGCAGAAAAAGCTCGGTGAAACTGCGGCGTAAATCAAGAGCAGCGTGCCAGATTTAGTCGGCAGCACATTGAGCACCCTTAGGTGGTATGCAGAACAGAATGCTACTGTAATAAACATAAAGGTGGAGATGCATCCATGAGTATGGAGGAAGGAAGGCACAGCAGGTGGAGGATGGACAAATCAGCAAACAAACAGAAAGTCCAGGAGCATAACGAGAACTGAAGGAATTCCCCATTTCACCTTCTTATGAAATGTTTGCTTTTCCTCTGTGTGTGTGTGTGTGTGTGTGTGTGTGTGTGTGTGTGTGTGTCTGTGTGTGTGTCTGTGTGTGTGTCTGTGTGTGTGTGTGTGTGTGTGTGTGTGTGTGTGTGTGTCTGTGTGTGTGTGTGTGTGTGTCTGTGTCTGTGTGTGTGTGTGTGTGTGTGTGTGTGTGTGTGTGTGTGTGTCTGTGTGTGTGTGTGTGTGTGTCTGTGTGTGTGTGTGTGTGTGTGTGTGTGTGTGTGTGTGTGTGTGTGTGTGTCTGTGTGTGTGTGTGTGTGTGTGTGTGTCTGTGTGTGTGTGTGTGTGTGTGTGTGTGTGTGTGTGTGTGTGTGTGTGTGTGTGTGTGTGTGTGTGTCTGTGTGTGTGTGTGTGTGTGATTAGGAAGTGGAAAGGGAGGTCAGTAAGTTGGAAACAGGTGTTGGCATGCAGCCGGAGCAGATGACCCTGGTATGGCACAACTCCGTCTCTGATGTCCCTGCTGAAGTGAGAGGAAGGAAGTGAGCAGATGAAACGGCAAAGAAGAGGGAGGAGAGGAGAAGGGCAGTGGGGTGAACGTGGGGGGGGGGGATGAAAATGATAAAGGGCAGAGAGATGACGGGAAAGGGAGCTCAGCGTGAAAGATCCTCGAAAATAGTTAGAAATCATGCCAACATGCATCTGGGGGAGAAGAAACTACTTTCCATAGGGATGAGCCTGATCTGTTGGAAAGACTTAGCGATGGAGGGCGGGCTGCTCTGATCTATTCTTGTCCTGACCCCACCGCACCCCCCTCCCCTCCCCTTCATATCCGCACGCCGTGAAACCGGACCTTCGGCCCGTCCTCCGGAGAAAGAGAGAGGGAGGCTTGATGTAAGAGAAGAAGAAGATTTGATCCCGAGCTGCATCGTTTTTAATCGTCTCACAGAGAGAAATAAAGCCTGTGAAAATCAACCACACAGATCCACCGCCCCTCGTGGTCATGAATTATCATATTCACAATGCTAGCGTTTTAAGCGTGGGCTCGTGGTGAGTAAGTAAGACAAGAAGAAGCACAAAGAAGATGGTTGTTACTCTCTCAATCTGAAAGTCACTTTAGAAAGAATCGCCGATGACGGCGAAGCAAATGTGCAAAAGTAAAGTTTGACAAACATCGTGATTTACGTCTCCAATAACACGCTCTGTGATCGGAGTTACCCGCGACTCCATCACTCAATATCCCTCCATAGGCCGTTATCTTATTAAAATTGTACTTAAATTGAATTTCTGTCGAGCCATTTACCAAAGCAATCAACTCGAGCTTCTGTGAAAATGAAAAAAAAATAAAATAAAAAACAAAACAAAAAGGAACACAATTATCCATAAAAGACATTTATAGCGCTCTATAAAGAGTGACCCTGAACATAATCTTGGATGGGTTCCCTCCCTCTGCAGACACACACACACACACACACACACACACACACACACACACACACACACACACACACACACACACACACACACACACACACACACACACACACACACACACACACACACACACACACACACACACACGCTTAATCTTTCACCCTCTCCATTCCATCTCCAATTCTCCCTCCGCCTGCACCGATGCCTCATCCACGCTACGTACGCACTCGTGCCCAGAATAGACTCATCTCACGTGTGACAGCAGCTAAAACATCCACGGGACATTTGTGCTTCGCCTTGCACTATCTTTCACATCTTAACATCTCAGACGCCAAGTCATCACTTCCACATAACCGGCCGTACAGCAGCGTCTGTTTTAATGGCTAGACACGAGGGACCCGACGTATTTGTCCTAAACAGAATTAGACAAGTGAATATCTAATAAGTGGGAAATAAGTGGCTGTCCTAGAAGGTAAGGTGTTTGGAAAACAGAAGCCTCGCCAGTTAAGCTTTTCCAATAGCCCCCTCTTTTGGCAAGAATAGGAGTTGAAGTCTAAACTAAACTGCTGACACAGAATTTGTTCTTTTCTTCCCTGAAGCGATTAACTTTTATACACGACAGCGACGGTGTTGCTTTGTCGGATTTAAATTGCGTTAAAACGTGTCAGTCAGGAGGGGTTTTAATTACCTGACAGCCGGTGTTGCTTGGTGCTCACTCGGTTGGTGTTCTGGACGGTGCAGCAGAGGTGGAGCATGGCGAACATGGTGATGATCATCACCACGCTCTGCAGCAGCAGGGTGAGCTCAAACTGCTTCCCGATCCTGGGAGGACGCAACACAAGACACCAATCAGCCTCCAGAGTTTACAGAGCTGGTGTTAAAGTAATGTATATGGCCTGAGCAAAAAACAGGTTAATAACAACACATTAGAGGAGGGGGCTTTGACTTTGAAAACGGTTAGGGGGCGCTATCGAGCCAATTTGCCAGGCATCTGTCCAGTTCAGTTTCCAACTATCCGAATATCCCAAGCACCTCATTTTGCCCTCCAAACATATATAAAATATAGAAAAGAATGAGAAAAATCTTTCCAATTTCGTGCTCAGGCCTTAATAAACAAGGCATTTATATGAACACAGTTAACACAGACTACTATTCACTGATATGGGTTTTATTGTGATTCAGGCTATAAGCAGCAGAGAGAGGCCTTATAAATAATACAATGTTCCAACCGGATTTCATAAAGAAATCTATTAAATTCCCTCTTCTGCCCCTCCAGTCGGAACAACGACCTCTGCTCTCTGACGTGTAAAACAATTTGAGAAGCTCTCAAAAGTGAACAGCGTATGGCTCAGGTTATATAATGATTCTCATTTTATTCTGCCATTACATTCCTCTTCCATTAAACTTGTGACACCAGGACCGATCCTGAGGTATGACCTTGTCATGTGCCTTCCGAACCGAAGGAAAGAAAATCCTAAGACGGATAAAAAAAAAAAAACCTTCCTCACCAGAAGAAGATGCGCAGGATGTTGGCTATGAGCAGCACCAGGCAGACCCGGGTGGAGAAGCCGTCGCTGTTGCTGCTCCTCTGGATGTCCTGGTACTGCGGCACGTAGGGCAGAGCGCCGCCGAACACCATGACGCAGGACGCCACCCAGGACAGCAGCGTCCACGAGTCCTCCAAGTCCTCCACCTGCACGTCCACCTCCGCATCCATCACGCCGAGAGACGCTCAGAGGGGTCCGGGGGGTCAGAAGGTTGCAACTGCAAAATGAAAAGGAACATAACGGGAGGCTCGTCAGAGTTATCACTGACGGATGGTCGGGAGGTAGCCAGAGGTCAATAACCTGGATTAACATTCCCACGAGGGCCCATCAGCAGTAAAAGTAATTAAGGGGATTAGATTTAAATTCCTCCGTTAGGTATTTTAAATATCTGTCCCTGCTGAGTCCGACTACACAACACTCCCTCTCACCACAAACAACATCTCATTAAAACAATAACTCGGCCTAATGGCCGAACGTAGACAACGTTTAATATATTTATAGAGAAAATACAAATGTAGGCATCATTAGACCGATGGGGCCTTTTTCACTGAAGACATGCTGACTTGCTTCGGTTTTAGGGAGGCATGGGACGATTAGCGAATTATCCAAATTCCTTAAAAAATGTTTTTTAAAAACACAAAAAAAAACATTTTGTATTTTTTACTGGACCACAGATCAGATAGACATCATTTTTAATCGATACAAAATAAATAATGTAGATTAAGTAACGTTTTCTCAATAATGGAAATTCACCACAATCGACATGTGATTCTTAATTTCAGAGTCCTGGTTTTGTGTTTGCTCTACTTTAACAGTAAAACTTGTCGAGTTCCTTCTTGAGGTTATAAAAATGTATCATGCAGACCTTTTTTCTGGAGCTGCAGTAAATATTCATCATGTCAGCATCTTTCATTTCTAGTTTGAGCAGTGTTTCTCTTTTCCTCCATGTCGATGCCGTCCCCTGGCAAATCTGTCAGAAAATCTAATTCCACTTTCTGACTGATCATATTTTTTATTATTACATTTTTTATTAATTTAGTAAAATATTTGGCATTTAAAGTTCCAAAACCTCTACTATTTGTTTGCTTTGCTTCTTTGTTTTTGGAGAAAATTATAATTATTATAAGCTGTAGAATAATTATAGCAAATTCTTCACAGTGTGTGCAGTATATGGAGGACACACCTGCACCCAGACGGTGCAAATTACATGTTTCTACCATTATATGCAGTCATGTGAATGGTAAAATGGACCTGCATTAATAGGCTCACACATTCATAGAAAGGTGAGTGTTTTATGAATTTGCAAAGAGCCACTGGAAGAGCCAGTACGTTGCTGTGTACACATAACCATCACCCGGAAATGTCAAACCTAAAACAGAGAGCTCCAATGTGGTAGTCAGTGTCAGCTGATCAGTCAGGCAGGACCGCTTAGAGCAGCCGAGACCGGGTCGGGACCCACATGTGTGGTTTGCAGGAGATTTTAATTTGGGTCACAAGGGAAATCTTCTTCCATAGTCTTTTTAATTTGACAGTTATATTTAGTTTAGAGGGAGGGATATGTGTAACACCAAGTTGCAGATTCATCAAATGCATGTCTCTTCTAAATGGTTCAAGATACGATTACAGAAATAGTCAGGAATGTTCTTTTTAAGTGCAAAAACATTTAAGATGAGGCCCCCAGAACAAAGGTTTGGGTGAGACCGGCTTAGAGAGCCAGTCGACACACTGAGAGCTAGTTTAGTCGTGAGGAAAGAAAACTCACCAGCAGGTTTTCTGGTGGTGAGTTTTTTGTTTTCACAGTGTGTGTCGTTGTTGATAAGAGGCGATTTTGATGCAACAGGAAATGCTGCTGCACATGAAGCTCTGGCAGAAGACAGAACAGGGTCTGCTTATCATTAGACTCGGCTGTAAGTCAGACATGAACATGACATGAACCAGCCGAGACCTCGCTGCTTTAGGATGGATCTATTTACACGTATGTCATTTCTGTAGAGCATGAAAAAAATGATGATGAGGAAGAAAACATCATGCAAAGTAAATGCAAAACTTAAACACAATCCCCAAGAGGCTCTTTTTTTTATAGGTTTAGTTAAACATTACTCAAGAATGTTTCAATCCCAAGTGTCTTCAGGTATTTCCTTAAAGCGTGTGTGTGTGTGTGTGTGTGTGTGTGTGTGTGTGTGTGTAAACCTGCGGTGCTCAATGTGTTTGCCCACTTCTAGTAACAGGACGTACGGTTATGCAAGCAGAAGCATAGTTTTATGGGGTTGGGCCAGCAACCATCGTGCCTGCACATACAGTGTTGGGCTACTGTGCTACTACAGTAATAACACGCACATTAAACGGACAATGCATCCTTGATAGGTGAAAAACGTGTGCAAACCCGAATTCACCACTCAGTTGAGTTTAACTCTGAAAAAACTTCTTTGTTCGAAAAACTTTTTTTTTTTTTTTTTCTGTTAAAGAGAGCTCACAAAAACGCCCACCGGTTTGATTAAACGCTGTCCAGGTCGCATTATTTAGGATTAAACGCTTTAAAAGGTAAACAATGAACAACTTTCCAACTTGACTTACCGCTCGCTTTCATTCACCTTGTCAGAAACAAACGCTCACACACACGGCACCAGTGTTTTTCAGCGTTTACAAAACACACACCGGCTTCCCCTGGCGGCTCCAACTTTCAAATCTCAATATGAAACAACAACTCCTGGAAGGGGATGTGTGCACGCGCATGTAGTGACGCGCGTGCACACTCATAGACGCTGTTGGTCACGTTTCAGACCAGCGTTAAACGTGTGGCTCGTTTCGGGGCTCGGTGGGCTTGCAGCTAAACTCAAATAGGCACGTTTTGAATAAACGTGGGTTATAATATTCAACAGGCCCCCAAAAAACCTCAATGTTTCACCTCTCGTAGCGCCGTGACGCAGCTCTCGCGAGACCTCTTGTGTTGTGGAACAGCTGACTGTGCGGTGGGTGTTGCGAGGAGCTGCTATCATCTATTTCCAACAGTTACAAGCCCCGATAGTGAAAACAACAAGCGGCAGCTTTCTGAATTTTGCTTCCTGATAACACTTCAGCACCACGTCATGTCTGAGACGGACCCCAAGTCGGTGCAGGACCTTACCAACGTGGTGAGTCGTGATCGAGGTGCTCGAGCTAGCGTTAGCCACACACAGTGCCTAGCTAGCAAATGGCAAACACGAATGCTAAAAAAAAAAAAGAAGGTGGCAAGCTAAACGGCTACTGGTTTACAAGCAAAGGTTAGCCGGACTGCAACGCGCCCGTAGCACGTCGAGGTATGTGTTGGTGTGATTAAAAGAGGTGTGTGGGCTCCGGCGTGTTCACGCGAGTGTTTTGCACGTTATGTAACGTTAATGGTCAGTTGGGCTTTTACATGACATCATCAAATCATAACCGCATAGCATCACAGTGTGACGTGTTGCTGCTGTGTAACCACGTAGAGACACTACTAACAGTAAATGTCAATTAACAGCGTAATGATTAATGTGCAATTTACACGCACAGCACGTACACAACGAATTGTGTAAATGTAACCAGGGTAACGTTACGTCTCCGAGTGTTGTCATGGAGATGAGCACTTGTAACTTCCCCTCCCAAACCTTCAACCTTTTCTCTCCATGGACTTTTGTATTAACAAATAAGTAGTTGTCTACTTATGTTTTTTTAATTAACTCGAGACTGTGGTACATAAGTCCCTATGGACTAATACATATCCACCTATCTACCCAACCTTTGTCATCATTTGGAAGAATAAATTAGGTTAAAATTAAAATGCAGATCATAAAACTCAGAGTCAAATGATGTGATGGGCAGCAATGCACCATAAAGCACCAGGTACAGAATAGTACACATGTATTGTTCTCTGCATTGCACTGTAAATATGAGTGGACCAAAGTGGAATAAAGGTGAATTAAAGACGCATCTCCCATGGTTACTGAGGTTGTCAAGGAAACTAGATGCTTGTTGTAAAACCACAGGCATGGTGCATTGGAGTGGGCGTGTTTCTCGGTAGCAGAGGTCATGTTAATAGTGAGTCCACTGACAGCATCATAACTTAAATCCTCGTCTCAAACTCTATATTCGATGTGTTGCTACCATCTTCACAGTAGATATTCATTTAGTTTTGCCTTCATTGTCGCACTTACAGCATCTGTGCCTTGTTTCACAGGTCCAAACACTGCTGCAACAGATGCAGGACAAGTTCCAGACCATGTCAGACCAGATCATCGGGAGGAATATCCTAACTAACCGATTTGTCATTGATTAAATGCACTACGGTGCCGCAGTGTAATCCTAATAATGGATTGATGGAGAGATTGCACTGACCTAGACATACTTTCACCCATTTAAGAGTAACTTTGAGGTCTTATGTTAATGATGTGCCTTAACTGCTTCTCCACTTGATGAGATGAGCACGCGCATTGATGACTTGGAGAAGAACATCGCCGACCTGATGACCCAGGCTGGCGTTGAAGAGATTGAGGCGGCGCCGGAAAAGGCCAAGGAGGGTCAAGGCTCATAATGAAGGTGAGCCGTAGACCCATCTAGTTTTTGAAACAGCACCAGCACACCCTTAATTGCTTTTCATGCCTTCCATTTTGCTTCAGGGTGTATGGTTGTGTCCCTCCATCCCGATTGACTCATGAATGTTAAGAACATATAAATGTCACATCGGAGACTAATGTCATTTGCCTTTTAGCTTTACGTATCTCAGATAATCATTTCATTAAGGACGTTGTGTTATTTTCACCCTGGAAGACATCAACGTGCCAAAATGCAAACTTGTGTTATTCGGCGTCGTCTTTGAGCCAGTTTATTAAAACGGAGCGTTTGTTTTGTGTGTCCCACAGGTTCCCAAACGCGTGATATTCAGGAGCAGCAGACTTTTTCCATTCTCAAAATGAATTCTATTGATTTGGTTTGTCGTCGTGTGAAATGCTTTTTTATATATTGAATATTGTGATAAACGGTTAGTTATGTAATGACTTGAAAAGTTGAACGTTGTTTGTAAGCTAGAATAGTGTGACATGCCCTTCGGAACTTCAAATGCTCGTGCAGGAATGCGACATAGGGATTTTTTTTGTGCACAGACCGAGAATAGTTTGCTGCCATCGTAGATAACAAATAACTCAATCCCGTGAGATGGCTGATGGGGACAGTTTTGGCCGAGCCTGTGATGAGAAGTACAACCCACAGGCTGACAGGCCCGTGGAACCTCCACCACTACCAACATGGGAAATAGGTATAGTGAACATCTGAAGCCTGGAGTGTTTTACCAACGGCACTGTCAGTACCAAGGTGTGGGATGCATTCCAATTTCAACTGACTTTCTGCTATTAAAAGCTATTTAATACAATGATGTCTGTCATGTATTACATAATAAATATTTGGCCAGGTGCGGGGTGAATTTAAAATAATATAAATAACTCCCAGGTGCTCAGTGTTCAAACCATCTGGAATGTCTCAGTGTTGCATGTTTGTTTTTAGTCTATATTGTTTATAATGTATTGAAATGACAGTTCATTAGTTACCCTCTATTAACAGTCAATCATTTTAACTGACATTTAATGTGTACTAAATTAGAGGTATTGGTAACATTGTCCACTCAAACGTGTGTCACTTCACTGCATAGTAAGCTTTATTCAAATTAGTGCAAACAAAACGTACAAACAAAACAAACACCCAACAAAATTAACTTCCAAAAGCATTGAACAGAAATTAACAGCAGTAAACTAAAGGTGTCAATCTCACCAGGGTAATATATGAACATATTATGGAAGCATCATTATTGTTCTGTATGGATTGTAGAGCATTTAAAGCAGCTTACGGGACCGGGGTTTTTAGAAGTTCAACATTAGAACTCAAAGTCTGCTTCCGTCATCTCGATGGCCCAGGCGAACTTGTCCCGTTGGGTCTTATTGTAGATTTTTTCTACAGGTACCTCCGTGTTCATACACCTGGACGAATGGAAAATTGATTAAGAAAACTCTGCAAAATAAATAGTTTATCACACCAGTTGATTTTCACAGGGTCTCAACGTTATTTTCAGGTTTCCTGATAAAGCATCCATGCTTGAGAGAATACAATCAATAGGCCTTATTATAAACTGTTGACCTTTTGAGTATGTTTAATGTAGAATGGATATGGGAAAGACATTACTGACATTAGTGCTTTGATCGCATGTCTGAAGATGAACAAACTACTGCTATAAATAAACAAGGACTATATCACATCTTAGCTGCTTCGATGCAGAAAAGAGGAAAACTACAGGTAGGTATCAATTAAAAGGTTTGGAGAACATGCATATTGTACTAATCTGCTAAAGTTATGCTACCGAAGGTACTTTTAAAAGTCACTTCATGTTCTTCATTATAGATCTATATGTTGTGTTGACAAACACTGAGCTGAACCTGCCTGGTTGGCCATGTTACTCAGGTTACATGGTGGTTTACGCTGATTAAAAGTGAACCCACTTGGAAAGCCCAAAACTAGCTGGCTGACCCAATAATCACATGTTGTAATACAGGCCCCGGCTGCAGGTGGTCCAGGTGGCTCCATTTGAAAACCCACATTTGTCTGTGTGCTCTCACATATATGATCAAGTGATTTCATAAAGGTTGTTTAGAGCGTCCATGTTGGCGTAAACTCACCACGCCACGCTAATGCGTGGGTCCAGGTAGTTGAGCTTTGAGGTTCCCAGTGCAATCTGTTTGTTTTCCTCCCTGTCAGTCGCCTGGACCTCCAACTTCAGCAGCCGCTCCTCACAGCGCTGCACTGCTCTCTTCTTCCGCTCCACCAGACTGACAGAAAACATTTTGCAAAGGCAGTTGCAATAGAATCAAACACCTCTGGTCGAAATATGGTAGAAATAAGACTCATGGTTTGGTCTTTTAAAGTTGGATTTCTGGGCAAGCAAAGAGGAGTGTGTTTAATAAGAACGCAGCCTAATTCAGAAGAGGTTTTGTGTAATTAACTTCACGTCGTCCAACCTACATAAAACAGAACAGTCTCTAGGGGTGACAGATGAGTAAATAACGCAATATACCATTGTATGGGTTGCAGATAAGTATCCCTATTGTTGCCACAAATAGCTAACATTTTTCATTGCAAAACTAATCAAGACACCCAGCAGACCCAAGTGTTCCTTTTCAATGCACCACAATGTTCTCTGAAGTCTAAATATCCAGTAAACAAACATTTCAATCATGAATTAAAAGGCAATACACACAGAAAAGCAGCGGCCCATTAAGGATGTCGTATTGCACTGCAACGTACAACTAACAGTGTCTGAAATTGCCTTTTGGCTCGAGGCACAAAGACAAAAAAATGAACATCAGGGAAACTCATCTCTGAGTTAACAGCACAACTAACACAATTTCCTGGTCAAGAACTCCCATTTCTAACAGCTTTAACCTATCTCCCATTATTCACAGTGAAGCAATTATTGCTGTTTGGAGGCTCTTAAACCTGCTGGGTACCTTTCTATTAGTACTTGAGGTCAGTCACTTCTAAAGTTTTGTCCACACAGTGCGTTTTCTTTTCTTCTCAGCACTATTGTGACACTTACGTCTGCAGCTTGGGTTCTGGGTTGCCTTTGGTCTTTGCCTCCTTCTTGGCCTGTTTCAGCTCCGTCTTTGCGAGAGCCAGCGATTCCTTTCCTGCATCAATCTGGGTGGAGCACATAGGGACACGGGCATGCTTTTATATATTAAAGCATTATTGCATCTTTAAATAAACCGTGACATGAGGAGATGAACAGCATCAACCCCTGTAAGTGTTAATGTGATGTCCAATAAACAAAGTCAAGCTGTTCTTACCTTGGACTGGAGGTTAGCCATAGACTGATCAAAGGTCTTTGGCGGCGCCCGCTGGTGGTTACACAGAACAGCAACTGCTCTGTTAGCCCTGTTGTAGGACAGGATTTTCTCCGCCACATTGGTGGAATCTTTGGAGGATAACAGAACACTTATTTGTATTTTAAAAGGAAAATCCAACTGAGAACCCATATCTGACCAGAATTATACACAGCAAGTTAAAAAGATAAAATCATGCTGGTGTCCAATTTTGACACAAATTACAGATTGCTGCCATTTCATTCCATTTCCTGAGATCCTTATAAGCTTCCTCTATTCTTCCTAGGGTCCACACAACACAACCGCAGGCCATCCTGCAGATTGGTTCTCAGTGGCAATCCAGAAATGAGAAGAGAGTGTGACACTTCTATCTCTGGATGAGAAATGATGGCAGAGACAGCCAATGGGAACCCTGATAAGACTGTGGCAGAGATGCACCGCACTTGGCACAGTGATAATGTACTCCTGCAATGGCTGGGGGGAAAAAAAAAGCTGACTGACACCAGGGTATCTTGAATCAAGCAAGCTAAAAATAAAAGGACAGCAAAAGTGTTGCAGTCTTATCGTGGGACTCCGTGACACAAGCAGTCGGGTAATAAGACGCTGATAAGGGCCAGTCAGACTGATAAAAGGCTCCAGCATGAAAGAAACTGATAACCTGTCTAGCTGCTTTTTTTTTGTGTGACATGGGACTGCTTTATAGCATAGTGAGTGGTGTGACTTACTGTTTGTGAGCACTTTGAGCTGCTGCTGTAAGGTGATGGAAGCGTTGTATGTCCTGAAGACCTTGGCAGTCAGACCAGGCATCAGACTACTCAGGTGCTTGTTCAGAGCGCCTGTCTGCAATGACAAGCAGGAGAGTGAGAGAAAGAAACCCACAACATATTCATGCGAGTGTGGTTTACAACAAATACTGTCATCACAGAACCATTAGACGGGCTGAATCAAATCTCCACCACTGGGTGGCACTGTGGCATTATACCACGGGGATGTTTAAAGTGTCTGTAATGTACCATAACAAATAAAACACACATAACACCATCTCTGCCTTCATTATCATCATCAGCCATTAGAGCAGAGAAATTAAAAAGATCACAGGAGTATTTCCCCTCTGACATTTTGGGAGGTAACAAGTTGGACATGTCAGTCAATCCTCCTGTCAAATGGCTACAGAACGGTGAAGAGATTAAACGGAGTTAATCGTTTAAGATCACACACTGGTATGTGTATGCTCACTGCACACATACTGATATGAGGTTCAAACACGTGGACTTGACAGACAGAAAGCATGTGCATTTCTAAACGCAGATGGGGGGGGGGGGGGGGGGGAGATCAAGATGAGCTTGCTGGTGAACTCACGGACCTGGCAAAAGAAGAAATCATTTTGATGATTCTGGTGAGGATTATAATAATGATGCTGTTGGTTTAATTGGAGCGGGGTCGGGACCCGGCTGTCTGAGGCCACAGACGTATGTGAATCTGTGATTCACTGCAGGATTCTATTAGAAACAGGTTGAGGGGGTGTTTTCATATGTATGTATATTATAATATATATTATAATATATATACACACACACACACACACGTGCTGGAGGACGCACAGGTACACACATCCACACACAGTTGCTGCTGTGCCTGCCTTGATAATGAGCTACCTAACTCTACCCCTGCAATGCTAATGAAGGTGTCTGCAAGTCTGAGGGGCAGGTACGTAGGTCTCACAACTCCAACCCCAACCCCAACAAAGGTGTGTGTTTGCGTCCATCCATCGCGTATTCTAAGGCGTTATTACAACTCGCCATCACTGCAGTACTAATATCCACTGTAACAGAAGATGCCATGTACTTTAATGTTCTCATCAACATACTGCTCGGCAAACTGTGATGATGGCGACGATTGCCACGGAGAAATACTGACTGTTGTCGTTCTAAACTAGCTACGATGATGTGCTTATTTCAGCATCAGTTGGAAAGGTGGAGGGGAATGAAATGTGCCCCCAAAAAAGGCAGCTTATAGGGACTATACTGCTCCGTTGGTAGAATCTTTTATTTGACGAAGATGTAGTTAAAAAATCCCTCTGAGGTTACAGTTAACCTGGAACTGCAGACAGCATGTTTATTGGAGCTGTAATGATGTGAACTCTGGAGAGGTGGCTTCCAGACAAACCTGACAAGTGTGTGTGTGTGTGTGTGTGTGTGTGTGTGTGTGTGTGTGTGTGTGTGTGTGTGTGTGTGTGTGTGTGTGTGTGTGTGTCATATTAAGGAGCACTTTTGCTCCATTCTTCTGAAATGTCATGCATTCCAATTAAATGTCTGCAACACTGAATGCTTTAAGGTATTTGAAATCACGGGCCACATTAAAACAACATTACACCCATTCCCAGAGGCTGGAATTGGACCTACAGGTGGGTCACAAGAGATTTAATTATGGTCCCCAAATAAATTGTTAAATGCCAACAACAAGTCTGAAGTAGTAGTATTTAATTTGTGTATTGCTATAGCAAACTCCTTCTACTTTTTCCATACTGAAAAACTGTAAACAATTGTAAATTGGATAATGGAACACTTTACAGCTCCATCATTCATCTTTCATTCTTCTCATTTCTACATTGTCCTCCCTCCTCTTCATCCTAGCCTTGCTGCCACTGCCTGGTTGCCAATTCTATCATTTGCTTCCTCTCTCCCTCCATCTTTCTGCCCCTCTCTTCCACCTCCTACCCTTTTCCAGCCACCTTCTGACTTCTTCCTCCTAACCTCTGCTCACCTGGACCGGCTGTCACATTCCTAGCGCTCCCGTCTACTCCCCCACACCCACCCTGCCTCCGCTCTCTCAGTGGCCTGGCCTTTGCGGGTGCCAATCAGGCCTGCCCACAGCAGCCATTACCATTCCACCTCAAACACACCCTGACATTTCTTGACACACTAGAGGGCAGGGAGCAGAGGCACCAACCCTCCTTCCTTCGATTGCTCTCTCCACAACCCTGTCTCCTGTCCCGTCTTACATCTTCCTTTTCCTACCTGTCAATTTTTATACGCCACGAAGTGACTGGCTCTCACACCTTCCTTGTGCTTTCTCATCTCCATCCGTTTCATTAACACCCTCCGTTCCAAAGTGACCATTCATCAGTTGCCTACAATACTGCATTGAGTGTGTCACAATACACTGCTGAGCAATTCACCCCGGGTTTTACCACAAGACCCCTGTATATTGAGTGATTGAATACTCCTCAAGCAGGACAATCTGTCAGCCTTGGGTATAGTCTCACTTAGACTGACGATGCTGGTGATCTTGTTGTATAAAGATCTCCCTGCAGTGGATTAACCAGGTCTACAACCGCAGCATGCTGTGTGGCCTTGCTGCCTGCAGCTACAGGGAGAGGTTGAGAGGACGACAGAATTATATGCGTGGAAAGTCATGCACCCAGCATGTTCACTCTCAATTTCCACTCATGCAGTTTCCTTTTTATCTGCCAGGGTCCATCCCCTCTCTCTTTTGAAAGTCCTTTACTGTTTCCAGTCTCCCCGCTTCCAATATTGGGTCCCTTCTCCTCACTTTAGCCCTTTCATCTCTCCACACCAATGGCTCATTCTCATTCAATCTCATCTCTTACACCTTATACTTTAGTCCCTTCTTTTCCTTTACTGCAGCCATTTGTTCCCAGAAAGCAAAAAAAAATAAAAAATTGGCTTTCACAATCTTTTTTTCTGCCTTTACTTCAAATATCACACACCTCAGGGGAGTTTCTCACACTCATAACATAACCACGGAAAAGGTCTGGTACTCACTTGTGAAAAGTGTTCACAAATACTTTAAAATGAATAAAAATCAATTACTTTAGCACCATTAGAGTGTCTATATTGAATGTCAAAATATTACTAATCATCAGGGGTGGTTAGAATCACTGACAACATGCAAAAATACAGTTAAAGTAAGTGAGACACTCACATTGAGGCGGTCAAAGAGTTCATCTCCAGGTTGTTTGTTCTCCAGGAACAGTTTAAGGTTCTTAAAAACCTGAAACGATATAATGACACATTGGATCATGTATGCGTATTGTAACTGGGGAACAGCAAACAGGCCAATCAGTCATCAAATGCCAACACTGCAGGCCCAAATGTGGCAACTTGGACATTTCTAAAATATATATACCAATATACCAATATTAATTAGTCTGGGTAAGTGGAAATGTGACTGAGCTGTTGAGGACAGCCTACAAATACCATTTCCAGAAAACTAAACTTTTTTTTTTTTCTAACACGATTTATATTTACAAAATAGAATTGAGTTGGACAATAAAGCTATTGAAAATTGTTTCTTTGTACTTTGTACATTTTTTTTTTTATTGCATTTTGGAAAATATCCCAACTTCTTCTGGAAATGGGATTTTTGCATTCTTTGAATAACAAATTATAATAAACGTTAGACACAAGGACCGTGATGTGTGTGTGTGTGTGTGTGTGTGTGTGTGTGTGTGTGTGTGTGTGTGTGTGTGTGTGTGTGTGTGTGTGTGTGTGTGTGTATCCGTATCTGGACTTTCATCCATCTCAGAGCAGAGCCAGGACTTAAATTGGCACAATTAGATCTGACATTTCCAATGTCCACAGATGCACCGTTCCCCAATTAATCTTGCAAAAATATGCAAGGCACCAATTAACAGGAACAGATGTGTTGCTTTACAACACACACTGACACAGACACTGGCTGATTTGTGTGGCGATTTTGTTTCCCTCGGCCAACCAACAAATAGAAGAAGTGAAAGTGCTTTTGGGATGAAAATGTAAATCGTTGTCGGTCTCAGAGAAGCAGAGTGAGCTTGCCTACATTGGTTTTGTGATGTATTTAGGTGTGTGTGTGTGTGTGTGTTAAGAATGGAAATAATCACTTAGAAAATAAGTAAATAAATAAATGGTCAGCAGGCTGAAGCTACCCAACACAATGCGTTAGTGCGTCTGCTGGTGTCCCCACACTCCGGGACTATTTGACAGCAGCATTGTAGCTGGTTTACAAATTGAGTATTAAGTGGGGACCTGCTTTTAAACGGAGACACTGTGTAGGCATCAATAGTTGGAAAAGGCACATGAGCAATGGCTTATTATAATCCCTTTTGGCTACTCCCTGGCCTTGCTGAGAAACAATCATATGCGTTTTCCTTTCCATTTAACTACATATGAGTTGTAAATGATCTGCAGGTCGTATTATGCATAGCGTGGCTCCACTGTGTTGTCATTATTGTATCCATCCCCTGTAGTGTCCTTTGTCTGCGTGCACTCTTTGCAGAAGCAAAACGCATACACAGTACATACAAATGTATACGCTGAAGTATTAGATTAAATGGTTTCAGAGGTATGAAAATGAAATCCCTAGGTTGCCAAGTGACATTTAGTAGCAATCTCACCAATTTCCTTGGGAATTGGTGATGCTAAAATATGCAAGGGACTAATCAATTCCAGCTAATGTGTTGCGTTTGAATGCAGTGACTCATTTGAATAATTACACCTTCTGCCAAGAAAGAAAACACTTTAGCTGTCAGGTGCTAACATTTCTTTTTCCATCTCTGGAACAGAAGATAGCATGGGCTGAGACCAGAGGAGGGGCCGGAAGATCACATACAAACCCAACAGTGACAGCTGTTTGACAGATCGTAGACGACTAAACGAGACAAAGAAGCTTCCATACACAATTGTTTTGTTGTATTGCAAACTTGGCTCACCTGCTAATTTCAGTACACATCATCATTTACCGCATCGGATAAACTAACACCTGACAAGAGTTGCAAAAATACTTGACTTATCTTTCCACTTTCAATTACGGAGATTCCATCAATCTTCTCTTACGATTCCTAATATCTGATATTATCTGATGCTGACAGGCAGAAAGACTGAATTTAGACTTCAGAAATAGGAAGAATACTATTCGATAATCACTGGGAACTACTGCCAACTGGTATTAAAGTTACTACAAGGCAGCACCTGCAATGGTAAAATCAAGTGGAAATATATACTTTTAAAAGAATGAATAGTAATAAAATACTACAACTAATGTGCTTAATCGCAAGTCTAATCTTCAAAGGTTAAATACAGTATGTATTATGTGTTACCACTCACAAAAGGTGAAACAAGCATGGTGAAACTCAGATACTGTGATTTCAATGCCAGTACAGCTGTTCTTCACTGGTCAGTTGTTTAAAAGCACCCTCACACTAGTGTATTTTGTTATAAGTGAAAAATAAGTTAGGACCAGTACAGATTCCTATAGTACCACAAAGTACTCCTTATGGAGTATAAACCTGACACGAATATCTAAACCCTGTCATGACACTTCGATGCACAAACCAACTCACTCTTATCTAAATTGGTGTGTTAGCAACTCACCAACATGTCATCCAAGAGAAGCAAACTGCAGCAGAGGGGCAGATCAACAGTAGTGAAAGACAGACACATTAAATCACCACAGCCACAGGAACTTAATCTAAAACTGTGCCCATAGGAAATGTCTCAGTCCCCTGTCTGCTTTGGGCTGTTGATGCTCATATGCATGCAAGTGACCTTCTCTGCGTGGACTTCTGCCAAAACCCAAAGGGTAGATTATTATAATGAAACATATTGGTTTTGTAATGCAACGAACAGCCCTTATGCTTTGCTGAGGTCTTCTTCCACTCAGAGATGAATTGCCTTGTATTAACTATTAATATTTCCAGAATATTTTTTTCCAGTCACATAAAATCAGAAAGGAGCGTGTGAGTGTTTTGTAAGCTTCTTGTTCCTCTACCTTCTTGATGACGGGGACCTTGTTGTAGTAGCGAATGGAGTCTTTACCCAGGAAGTCGAATTCCACCACACACTCATTGCCTTCCAGTTTGTCGTGGAGGCTGATGTGCTCCACGCGTAGCGAGCAGCAACCAACTGTGTCTGCTGACTCTCCCTCCTCCTTCTCATTACCAGCTCTCAGCGCCAGCTTTTTGGGGGTCAGAAGATAAGAGATAAATGCACACCAGATCCACACTTCCTCTCCCAGCACTTCCACCAACATCCCTTTCCTTCCACAGAGCAAACGTGCCAATCAGACGGCTATTAGACACATACACACAAGACATGAGGTAGGCATAAATAACTGCATCGCAAACACAACAAAGCAGATTCAGAATGTAAATCGTCTTTGGCATGAGCCAAAAGCAATCACACACTCAATCTATCATTTCGCTCAATGTGGACTGAGATAATTAGCTTGGGGTCGCCCGGAATAAAATGGCTACAAATAATCAATTTATTTCACTGCAAAAGATTTTCCATCCAGCTGTGTGAAAAGACAGAAGAGGCAATCAAGACACTTCGCATTGATTTCCAATATGTTCACATGGCTCTTGGTATCAGACCCCAGCACTAAGGAGACTCCGGGACATTGACAGCACTCGATTTTTAGCACTGGTGTGCAGGCATGTAAAAACTTTGTAAGTCAGAGTTTTTCCTGGACCGACAGCTCAGCACCAGACCTTGTCTATGAAGTAGAGAGCCACCGCTCTTTGTCGTGCGACCATCTCTCTGGATTTGAGATCCTTGCTGTACTGTTTACGGATGTCGTCCACACATGACTTCAGTTTCCGAGCGACCTCGTATTTCTCCCAGTCCTTCTCTCCCTTTCGTAGGATGAAAGTAGGGAAAGAGACAAAGAGAAAAAGCAACAATGAGCGGGAAGCGAAAAATCGAAAGAAAGGAAACGGTGAAAAGGAGGGATAACATTAAGAAGAGGGGAAACAGAGGAGAAAAGCAAACATGAAACAAAGAACTGACCCGTTCAAAATGATAATCATGACATGAATGGGGGCTGTTATATCACACAAAAACAAAACCTTAATGCCAACATCTTTGCCTGTTTGCGACTGGGTGGACTTATTTAGACCAAGACACAATTAAACCCTCAGTGAACACCCGCACATATTGTCATGGAGACTAACAGTGGAATAATTTAACCTTTACAAAAGAATGATCGAGAGGAGGACAAGGAGAGTGAGTAAATGGAGGAGAGCGGAAAGAGAAGTGAGGAGAAAAAAAGATTAAAAGTTGCCACATAACACACATAACTCACTCTTTCCATTTACTCTCCAAACAAAACCTAAATGGAATTTTAATATTTTACAAAGGAGACACATTCGTGTTTTATTGGTCTTGTCATGGTGTTTTGCTGATGAAAGAAGGCTTTGTGATTATTAAGTAACGTTGACCATATTTTAAGGCTAACTATAATATGTTCTGCTAATACATACTAAAAATATGTTTTGATTGATTCATGTATTTGTCTCTCAGTTCAGGTGTCTGGTCTCCATTCATGTCAGTGTGGTATAGAAAATAAATCTACTAAAATTGGCCTGAGATACATAATCCATTGCGAATAACATGACAGCTGTTATTTCATCAATTTTATAGTTTTGTTGAGTAGCAAGCAGTTTAATATGGAGGCTGCTGTCAGCAGGATGTTATGCTCATGGTCGGGGAAACGGAGTTTATGCATTTTTCATGATGTATCCAACATATAAACTGTGTTGACTGTTTCCTAAGGTTTTGATTGATCCATGTTTTGATTTTTTTCTTTACTGCCTTTCAGTTAGTTACAGGTGTGTCCATATGTGTCAGCACGGTATGAAAAACCTGAGATTAATAATCCATTGTGAATAACATGACAGCTGTCATTTCATAAAAAACAACATTTTTGTTGAGTGGCAAGCAGCCGAGTATAGAGTCTGTTATGGCAACAGCAGTGTTGAATCAAATTGGGTTACACGACACCACAGCAATCATAAGACCTCACCTGCCTGTCCATGAACTATAACAATATTAACAATAACAACTTGAAAAAGCCTCGAACGTTATGACATATCTGCCTGTTATACATGAGCATTTGCTTGCCGGTTTGCAGCTGACTGACGTCCTACCTTGAGCTTTGAGTTGGCGTTGAGCATGATGTATTTAATGGCGCCCTGGATGTTCTCAGTCCAGCTGGCCAGCCATGTCACAGTGTTGTCATGGCGAACCTCCTTCCAGCGGTGACCAGCAGGCGGTTTAGGGATGCGGGATTTGCTGTCAATAAAAAAGAGAGAGCAAGGCAGTGTGTGTGGTGTGTGTGTGTGTGTGTGTGTGTGTGTGTGTGTGTGTGTGTGTGTATGTGTGTGTGTGTGTGTGTGTGTGTGTGTGTGTGTGTGTGTGTGTGTGAGAGAGAGAGAGAGAGCAAGTTACATCATTGTAATACAAGCTACAGCAGCTTACAGGGACTAAATCTAAGACACCAGTACCAGAGATGGAGACATACTACAGTTGTAATCTCTGGCTTTGTGAGATGAATTTAAGTGCAAACTCTTTCTGAGCCCGCCAGGCTACTAAGAGTGACGTAACTATAATTCCTAAGTGATGTACTGATGCAACGGCGTGCTATCTCTCACAAAGTATTAACCATCGCCTGCTCAGCTGCCAATATGGATTCAAACGGCTGCACACTAAGACGCGTGGTAACGTGGTGAAATATAAAAGATGTTCCTGTGATGCACAGCTCTTAAACATTTCATACACTGATCTCTCTCTCAGCTAGAAGGTCACACCAAGAGTTGTTACAACTGGGTTTTTAGCAGCTTGGGTTTTAGTAAATCCTGCTTTTCGTCACACCAACCTTTACTTATGCACCACTACACTGTCATACATCTCTGTATATAGTTAAATCCCTTTGCCCCACTCTCACTCGCTGCAGTTGATGATGACTTCTTCTGGTTGGATCCTTTTCTTCAGCATGCCCATTTTGGGATGCTCGCCTCTTCCCCGGAACAGCCCCGGAGGTTCAATCTTATAGTTGCCGATGCGCTCTCTATGGTGGTCTAGCTGACAGTAACCGTACTCCTCCAACATCTTCTGGTTTGCCTCTTTCACCACCTACAACGGGAAAAACAGAATGTAAGATACAGAAACAACAGTGTACACATATGCACAGAGGGAAAGAAGAAAAAAAAAAGCCTGAATCATACCAGTTTCTCCTCCTTGGTCATAAGTTTCCTTGCCTCCACCTTTGCTGTATGCATGGCATGGATCTCTCCAAAGTCACATTTGTCAAGATCTTTAATCAGCGACCTTTCCTCGTGTATCATTTGCTAAACAGACAAAACAAAGTCATTTGACACAGAAGTGTGATCCCTTCTTGAATTGCTCCCTGCATAAAAACAAGGATATTCTTCAGTGATAAAAAAAGATAAGTACACAAGAAAATAATCAACAATAAATCTTCTTGGCATTTTTCATATTTTTCCTGACATTTTATAGATATTTATCATCCATCCATTTTTTGCCACATATCTGCAGCTTGGTCGCAATCAATCAAATATATAAAAAAAAAAATATCATAATGAAAATAATAGTTAATTGCAACCCAAATATCCTGGAAGGCCAACATTACTCTCTTTGCCACTTTGAATTAATTGCATCAATGATGGCAATACATCTTTTTATACACAGTTCAATGGTTAACAGTATCAAAGTAGGGAAAATACTGATGAAACTAAAAAAAGTAAAAGTATGGACAGTCAAACACTGCAGCAAGTCAAATTCTTGAACTGAGGTTAGAAAGAGACAAAAGGATCTGCACCGATGCTGCTTCAGTCAATTTACTGGTAGCTATTAATAGGGTACACAACCTTTGCCTGTCAAATAGCACATTATACAATAATGCATCATAAAAACCAAATAAGACGCGCTTAATCAAAGCAGATAAGTAACCTTTCTTTAATTACTCATCTTTATGGGGCCAAGCGGAGAGAAAAAGGAAGTAATAGTGTCGTTAAGAAAGGCCAGAGTATAGACCATTTCCTCCCAAGAAGACTTGAGACGGTAAACTACTGAAGGCGGCGGCAGCGGTGCAACTATAATGTTAACTTTCTAAAGCTATTGCACAAGCCCCATCAAAGAGGTCACGGACACGGCATCAATACAGCACAATTCAGTGGAGGCTTCATGGTTCATCCTGGAACCATTTCTGGTGCTAAAATGTCATGACAACATGAGTGGCCTTTATAATTCGAGCAATAAAGATATTGCAGCAGGAACTAGAGATCACCATTTGCCCAAGCAGAGCAAAGATCCCTTTGGGTGTCTATTCTTACAGTCATATTGGCCTCGGGCAGTAGAAACTAACAGTAAACAATTAATTTAAAGAGCAGAACAACAGTTCAACAAAATATAATATTAAATGATAGATCACAATATAATATACATGAGTTATGACAAGCAAAAGGGCATCTAACCCATTAAGAATACAGAGAATGACTCATCTATCAAGCTTTTCAGAGCAGGTCTGATAAAGCCAGTTGTGAAAAATAAAAAAAATGCAAAAACATACTTTTCGATCATCACACACACCTCTCTCCAGATACACCCTTGACAGAACGGACACCGCAGTCAGTCTGCATGTCTAAGCATGACTGACACCCAACGGTGGGCGGGCACTGAGGGCAGTGGAGCGAGGAAGAGTTTTTCCCACTATAATAACGGTTTAATTGGATTTGTTCATATGCAGGGGAGCTACTTGTATGGATTAGCATATCAATGCCTTCACACAAATCATATTTTCAAGTGCATTGAGCACTAAGCAGCGCAAAATTAATTCTGCATGATATGCCTTGGGGCTTGGCACAGTGTTTTCTCTATAGAGGACATCCTGACAGACGCCAGGGTGCAGGGACCAGCGTGCAACCTGTACTTATGTGCATAAATCCCATAATTTACAACACAGAGGTGGAATACAGACAAATAAATCTGGACTATGTTATCAGTAAAATGTTTTGGTTTGACAAAGACAAATTAAATGTTAAGTCTATAACCTCTGTTCCCTGAAGGAGAGGAAGGAGGTACAACTCATATAGTATGTGATATCACACCCGATGTGGTGACCTCCCTGAAGACACCTCTATTCAACAGCCAATTAGCCGGACTCAGCAGAGGTGTTCTTCCCCGAGGTGAAGAGCGAGAGAACTGAGGGACGACAGCCGTGTATAGGCAGGGCTCCACGTACATCACCTCAGGTCATCTGCTTTAAAAGGCGTGAATAAAGGTGTCAGGTAGGTGATGCGAGGCGTGATATCCCATACTATGTGTTGTATCGAGTTAATCAAAAGGGAACTCGTGTAGGTGGATACAAAACGGAATGGATCACATTAAGAAATCTGACGATTTATTTAAACTTTAAAGGGTTTTTCTCCCCATTAAAATTCACTTCATTTCATTTGAAGTACAAGGGATAAACCTGCATATATCGGCTGGCCACTAGTGTTCATAATGAACCATTAACCAAATGAATATGAATTTTGAGCGGTTAGGACCATCATTTAAACAGTTATAAGGAATATATTTTAATGAGATGTAAGGAGAATGGCTGTTCCACCTCAAATGCCAGCCTATCTTAAATGAGGTTGACCCTGACATGGTATGCCAGACACACAACCACAACCTTACTGGCCACAATAATAAAGCAATATCATCAGGAAGGCAATTCCAATATTGCTCATCCCTATCGGGTGTGCTTTCTCTCACAAAACTGACAAGCTGTTGGACTTTCTTGCTTGCGTTACCTCTCTCCAGTCTTTAAAGTAGTTCTCCCGGAACACCTTCTTGGTGGTATACTCGTGATCCAACATCTGGGCAAAGAACAACGCCACCTCCTCGGCTGCCAGGCTGAGCTTCACCTTCTTACCTGCACACAAAACAAACACAAGTTGAAGCGGAACACCACAATATAACACGGGGTTGCTAATTTGCTTTACTGTCCATGAAAATCCCACATGCTACTAGGGGTGAGTATTGGCAAGAACCTCACGATACGATACGTATCACGATACTTTGGTCACGATACGATACGTATCACAATATAAATAAAGATGAAAACACAAGTACCTATATATGTACTTTACATCAGATGATATTGATCAGGCGACAAATTGAGTCAAAACTATTTAATTCAAAACAGCCTCTCCATTTTATTAATTCCCATGAAATTCACTGGAATAAATATTGAAAATAAAATGAAAAAGGATGAAGTACTGCATTCACAACGCGTCATAACGTGTTTTTTTTTTTTCCCAACTCGACCTTTGGAGTTGAAAAATCGATATTGTATTGGGCAGCAAAGTATGGCGATATATTGCCGTATTGATATTTTTACCCACCTCCCCTACATTTACATTTAGGTCATTTAGCAGACGCTTTTGTCCAACATGCTACAGTAATAACCCACCTCAGCTTGAGTCCTGTCAGACTAATCTGTGCATTTATGGAGGTAGAGAGACAAGGACAAAGATCAACATTGAGCTCGACTGCTATGAGTGAGCTACAAACAAGTACATGCAAGCACAAGAATTAAAAGATCAAATAAACTCCCAGTAGGACACTGTTGACAGCTTAACAGAGCAAAACCAACCACGGTCATCAATCAGTGTTTGACCCAATACACCTTTGACGTCCTTAAGATCCATTTGTGCACGTGAGTGTTTGTGTGTGTCCGTACACTTTCGTCCACAGCTCTGCCCACTTCAAGGACATCGTTTGTTTCATATGCAACTTTGCCCACCATTCCTTTAAATCGGAGTTTGCACTGGTTTCGATTTCTAAGATTGAGAAAGTTGAAAATCGACATAATTACAGCAAGATTTTAAAGCATGACCTCCTGTCGTCACTGAATCAGAAATAGAGATATTGTAGCAATATGTGGTCAACCAGAGGTCTACGATAATATCCAGCATTAGTACAGAGGAACCAAACCAAAACTATGTGTATATCAAGTGTTCCTTTTGATGTTACAGTATAATTTGCCTGTCCCATTTTCAAATTGATAAAAAAGGGTGCTTTTCTTTAACTTCAAAGAGGCCAGACGTACCTTCAGTGCATTTTAAATGTCAACTGTCCAGCTGAGAGATGACTGATCTCAGACAGACATTGAGTCGCTAGAAAGTTGTTTTTTATAATGTATACTGAGCTGATCTTACATTAAGGTTTCCTGTCATTTTTACTGCTTTTTTAGCCAGCTCACTTTTTGTTTTTACATTATTTGATTTTTTAAGTTAATATAAAGAAAAATATATAGAATCTAAAAAGTGTTTTTTCTTTGAATGAAGGCATAAATATTATTTAAAAATGCCAGCCATGCGTGAAAGAGGTTGAGTTTGTGAAATGCTTTTAACCCTGTTTCAATCACCCTTTCTGACATGTTCCACTTCCATGCTCTACTGACCATTGTAGTAGAAGTTGACGCCGTCTGGCAGAGGCTGGTACTTAGCAGGGAAGTAAGGTCCGTTGTGTTCCAGGAACTTCCATTTCACCCCATCTTCATACTTCTCTTCCTCCCACCTGACAGAAAGCAAAAAAAAACCTGATGCATTTGAGAAAACGCTGCTCTCCAGTTTCCCCATATAGTTTGTGTTTGTCTGCATGTGTGTGTGGTGGGGGTGAGTCCAGGTCAATGCAAGATAAAAAAAGGGCATCATTTCCAAACCATCTCCAGCGACTCTGCTCCTCCTCTTCCTTCTTTTTGATTTTCAACTGTTTTGCCTCTTCAATTTCCTCTTTGGTCTTCTTTGGTTTCTTGGGGACTGGATCCTCTCCTTCCTCTTTCTTTACCGCCTGTGCAGAGAAAAAAACACTCAAGATGTGGAAACTAACATTCCCACCGTGAGCTGCATTTCCAGCAAACTTTACATAGGGGAGACAGATGCTTGGGTAGACGCAGGTTTTACCTTTTCGGTTCTCTTTTTTGACACCTTTGGAGCTTCTGTGTCACATTCTTCTTCTTCTGGCTCATGTTTATTTTTCTTCCTTGAGCTACAGGTATCCAGACGACTGTAAGGATAATAATAGCTTACATTATATAGAAAGTTCACAGATGCTCTAGTGCCAGTCAAATGTTTGTTAATGTTGGTGTTCCCACCTGCCCTGCTCTTCTGCGTAATTTAATGTGATGCAATGATATGCAGAACAGATGCTTCTGAAAATGACATAATATCCGTTATTGTCAACCCAGGACGAAGTTCTGTAAAGTATTCCTCGAGAATGTGGAGGCACTGGCGCTTATGTCTATATTAGGTTTGTCTCGTCTGTTGTCTATTGTTTTGTTTTTATCTTGTTGTATGTGTTGTCTGTATTATGGACCTCCCAGTGGGTGAGTCTGAAATAAAGCTTCAATCAATCATAAGCTAACATATTTAAATATTTATACAAAAACAGAATTTTAGATGCCTACAACAGCAACTCACCAAACCCAAACTCTAATATTAGAAAATATGCTTTTGTTTCAGGCCAATCGACAGCTCAAAGAGCTGCTCAGACTTACATAGTTGAAGTACTGGAGTCTAAAGGGCCTTGCATAGGCTGAGGCTCATCCTTAATTCTTTTCCTTTTCAACCCTTTCTTCTTTTCAGCAAAGTCATCATCCTCTGGCTCCAGTTTCACAGACTCTCTAGACCACAAAGAGAGAAGGGGACAGTCATTGTCCATACAGTTGCGGTGAGTGAACTCGTCATCTCAACATTGTTAAAGGCTATTAGTGCGTCTGCTTTGTAGTCGTATGAAGGTACAATTCTTTTCAAGTCCAAACACAAAGCATATGGTATAACGCAGCTTTAAAGTTAAGTGTAAACTAACACAACTCCACTTCAACACCAGAGAACAAGGGTAAGCACCATTATTTAATTTACATTTACAAGCCCTCCTTATTTAACTCCTTTCTTTAACATTGATAATTGAACTTGAATTATGCCGTTTCTTAATTTCATTTTAGAAATTCAGAATTAAGCTGTTGATTTTGAATTAGCCCGACTCAACACGCTAATGACTAATTCCACTTGTCCCCCACACTGCTGGCTACAAAATGAGGACAAAAATGCAAAATACTGAGGGAAAAATACTTAAACACACAATGACCACAAGAAATCACACATAATTATGGTAGTCAAGCAACATCATAGAAACAGTAATGATAATGACATAATTACGGCAATTAGAAATAAAAATAATAATTGCACAACTGCGAGCACAGATTTCCCTGCAGAGACGGGAATTACTGGGTATGGAAATGTTGAAATTAACAAATTAAGAGTCACCACTGGTAATAAATGTTCTCCTCTCCTTCACATACTAGTCAGTTAAAGGGGAATGTGAAATATGTAAAGCACTGTTAGCACGGAAATGTCAAGCTGGTTTTCTGAATCCCAATTAGAAGCCACTGTAGTAGCAACTACCAGGTGCACGTTGCATTAGCCTATTGCACTCTCTCTGCACTTCTGCAGTATGACCCCTGATGGCTTCTGATTGAGAGTAATGAGCCTTCTCCCTGGTTCTGTGGTCTCTTGACTCCATCTGGTTTTATGCTGCAAATGCTGTGCATGTCCGACTGTTCTACCTCTAAAGGAAATACGTTTAGGGTTTCAATAGATAAACACAGAGAGAAGATTGTTACTGCAATATTTTTTTCTTCAAAATAACACAAAAAAAGATATGTCAGTGCAGTGTGAATGTGGAGCTCACAATAAGAAATGTGCAGGTGTAAATTCTAAAAGTAATGATGGCAATCGTACATATCCAAGGTATGTAAAAAACAAAACAGGGTGACTGCTGAGGGTCAACTTTTCATGTCATCACTGAACATTATATACTTGTTTCTTTAATCAAATACATGTTTTGACCTTTGCATTTTATCTACTAACTACTGCGAACTAAGCGGTGTACAGCCCCTGGAGCCCCAGCTCTCTTTTTAGTTTACTTTTCAAACTTAAGCGTGTGCAGTTGTAATGCTGATCAGCTCAACTGCTCGGTGTGGAGAAAAGGAAAAACAGTGCGAGTAGTAGAGTGTGTAGAAATGGCCATGTTTTTTGGTACACTGCACCAGGGAATAAAATCCATAAAAAGCTATACAAAGGACGGTGGGTCACCGTGCCCATTGACATTTACCGTTCTGTGGTTCCAATAGCCTTATGTTTTGTCACCCAACAACTCTGCAATCCTTCAACTTTCCTCCCTGCATGAAACCCATACAAGTAACACAGTTGCCACCTGAGCCTTTGTAGAGAAAAAGAAACCCTAAAGGGAAACATTAAAAGCCAAAATTTAGCTAAATCGTTTTTACAACTGACAACTCCTTTGAAATGTCTTGTCATACTGGGCTGAAGTAAGTCCACGTCTGGGAAACAATCCATTAACAACTCTGTAGAAACACTGCTGTGAGACAGATTTGAAACAGCAGGCGTTTGGCCAAAGTGTGCCATCCAGGCAACAACCTGCTCAGCATCCAACTACTCAAACCATGCATTCTCATTTATTACATTCCTGACAAGCCACAGATAGTTCTCTTCAATGCAGAAGTGAAATACATTTTCTGCGAGACCGCTCAACACATTGTATAAAATGGGATTAGTTTCTGTCCGGGGTCCTTGAACATCAAAACACAAGAATTAATTTCCATCGCCTCAGGAGGGAAAGAGAAAAATAGGATTTGTGGCATTATGGCTCCGTGGTAGCTTATCATTTGGGTTGGGCCAGACAGCGTAAACACTTTCAAAACGGTTCGATATTAAGTCAAAAACGGACCACACCAGTATATCAAATTTTAACCACAAGGTGTCACACCTGACTCAGCAGCTGCTCAGAGTAATATATAATAATGAGACTAAGAATAAGTATAACAACACGTTATTCAGCTCACCTCGTCAACTTCAAATACAAATTGTTACCATATTGGCAGAGTTTTAGTTTTGAGGCAAAATCTGTCATCTCTCGTCTACGGCAAAACTGGAAATTGATCCAAGTCCATTTGTCAGTGTGTCATCAGAGCTTTTAATGAGATGCAGTCTACTGGTATTACGCCTCATCCCCACCTGAGGCTGCCGGGTGACTCCAGGGTTTCAACCTTTGGTGTCTTGACCTGAGGAGAGGAGTTCAACACAGCATCACTCTCATGCAATGCACACAAATGGCCTATGACAATACGCACAGAAACTACATTCATGCTTACATAAACAAATGTATGCATAAAGTCATGCATCATGTCATACATTCTGGCTTCTGGTGGTGAGTACATTCATACACATATGTTGCACATCATATTTGGAATATTAAAACATGTAAAGACGTAATGCAAAGTCCTTTATCTGAGGCCTTGGTTATAAGTTAGAATAGTTAAGGTAAGATTAAGAGAAGAGTAAGATAATTACTTCCCCTGGTCTGGGTATGCATGTAAGTATTCCCTGCCAATAATGTGGGAATCCAATAGCACAGAGGTCATTTAATAGGACAAGCTGTTGCACATGCTCCAGCTATGACAGGCTGCACTGGGGTCAGTGGGTAACAGGCTGGAATCTTCACCCTTGTGCTAATTCCAGCCATGACACGAGTTACAAGAGGACTCACATGTCCGTCACAATCGTTCCCCAGATCAGGATGACACTGAATTTCCATTGAGATGTTACAATTTGACCTCAGACTAAACAGGACATGTGGTAATAATTTAGTCACATCTATTCCTGTGCATGATTTAGAAAAGAGAAGAAAATTAGTGATGCACCTTCTTATGAGACTTTCCATTTTCAGTTTTCTCTGTAGCTTTAGTTGACTTTGCACTATTCATCAGGATGTCAAGATCACCAAGGGATGGGAATGAGATGGAGAAGAAAATGCTTGTTAGTGATGCGGTATTTATAACGTGAGCAGTTGAGAGAAATACTGCGGAATATAAAAGAAAGCTGTTTTCCTTTTTACCACGAAATGATGGAATTTGCCCCCAACAAACATGTTGAGCAGCAATTTTATCAAGTATAGCCTTAAAGGTTCATTTGCCTCCTTTTAGTGCTCAAAATGGCATTTGCAGGATTCCACTGTGCCCAAAGAAAAACAATCAGGAGTCTCTAACACAGATTCAATCACTGAAGCTCATGATCGCTATTCAAATTGTGAAAAGGTAGACAGCGCTAATCAATTATGAATCAAGATTCTGTAAATGCATTACCTATTTCTCGCTTCAGTGGTTTTCAGAAACATGTTTTAGCATACTGTGTTAAGCTGTCAATTAAATTATAAAGAAATAAAATGAAAAAAGAACGTTTCTGACACGGCGGAAAATAGTCAAGCCAAAACTCAAGCACGCTCGCAATATCTAACATAATCCTGATTCATATTAGATCAGCACTGCCTACTTATATATTTTTTAAAAAAGAGATAAAGAGCTTCATGAGCAGGGATTGACACCGTGTTATAGACTGACTGGCTCGGCTCTGATTTATTGTTTGTTTTTCTTCGGGACGCGGTAGAATCTCGCAAATGCCATTAAGCAGAGGAACCTTATTTTTTCACAGATTATTTGTCTCGTTTACGTCAGTCAAGATACAGTGACAAATATTTTGTGCAAATATGACAAAAAGTTGATTTTTGTTTTATCAAAGTCTAAAGAATGTAGCTTTAAGGTGAGAGCAGATTAGGCACACATGTCTTTGCCTGGTTTGAATCATTATAGTAAAACGACGCTATAAAATGCCACCAATCAGACAGACGGTGTCTCACAGGATCCTCTATAGTTCTGAACAGTTTCTTTTCAGTTTGACCTTTCCGCCTGGAATTGAAGAGCAATTATTCATCAGCAGTTATGTTTTTATTTAAATCAGAATTCCCAATTTTGAACATCAGACAGTACAGTACAAGATTAGAGAGGCCCTTTCATGCTCAGGAAAATTTGTTCCTTGTAGCTGATGAAGATAAGTTGAAAGTTAATCAGTAATTCAGTCCGTGTGCCATGAAATAACATGAGGCGAGCTGTCACAGAGAGCTGCCTGCTCTACTGCCAGCAGCACTTACAGGTGTCTATTCATCTCCCAGCTCTCATCAATTACTCAAGCCAATGACATATCACTCCACATTCATTTGTCTGCTCACATATGCATGGTAATAAATGCATCAGATATCAAGATAAATTAATTTATTCATATGAAGATGGAGTACTCACTGTACTCAGTGGAATTAATTCATGCATTCAATGCCTCAGCCACCGTAGCATTCTCTCGTTACACTTGTGGGGCTATTTCCGTAGCACGCACACGCACACACGCGCACACGCACACACACACACACACACACACACACACACACACACACACACACACACACAGCCATATGCAACTAATTCTCACTTAGTCCAACAACATAAAAAGCGAATGCTACCATGCAATAAAATATAACATTGATATGTAGCCTGAGTTGCAATTATAAAAAGGTAGCTTACTTGATAATGGTACCTGGTGGAATATCACTCACACACACACTAACGTTACTCACCTCTTCTTTATCGTATCTCCCCCGGCACCGGCGCTTTCACTGTCACTCAGCCTTTTCAGCTTCGTTGCTTTGTGCTTGGCCTTCCCTTCTGCTTTAGCATCCTTCTCTCTTCCCATCTCTCACTCGTAACTCTGTAGAGCACAGTGACCATTAAAATACACGTAATGTTACTCGTCATTTTTTTTAATGATAATAATCAGGGTTCACAATATAAAAATGATAACCGGCCTGGAAAGCGTTGGCTTTTCCAAGTTAGCCAATTAGCTAGCTAGCTAGCTAACGGCAGGCAGGTAGAAAAAAGACGTTAAAACGGCTAGCTAAAAACAAACCGCTATATTCTGGTTGACATTACATGTCTAGCTAGCGAAATAATACGTTATATTTTTACTCACCAGTTGAACTTTAGATGAATGCCGGACTATGTTTCGTTAAAAAAAAAAACGTTTTAGGTTGTTACCGTAAGTTCATTGACGGACACAACAGACTCGCCCGATTTTTGCCAGCGTTGGGTTGATCACGCGCCGAATCCAGCTGGATTGTGATTGGTTGAGGAAGTTCCAATGGTTGCCAGGTTGGGTGCTGTTACACCGTATTCTGTCACCTGTCTTTTTGACAGGATGTTGTGCTGCCCTCGGGGGGGTTAGGTGTCACAGAGATTACTGTTTATTTCTGTGACATCACTGATGTGACCAATATTGAAAGGATGACATGCAGCAATAATGTGTTCGGGCATTTCAATGATTATATGGATTGTGTGATAAGAGGGGTGCCAGTACCATCATTTGTTTTGGCTTGCTTTGTACAGGAGCCTAAAATGCATTATGAGCTGATATGGATGTGTTCGAGGGAGGGACGACACAGATATTAATTAATATAGTATGATAATGTCATTGGAGGTGCATGTTGCACCGAACAGCAAGCACGTTTCAAGGACCACTTGGCTTAGTGACCTCAGTTTGGCTCCTGATTAACCTCTTGACACAATAAACGCTCCAGTTATTTGGTTTGGCAGCATATCCCCTCTTCTACAGTAGCCATTTGTTCTCATATTGTATTCTCATATTCCCTGCCATTTGAAAAGTCTAGTCATCTTTTTTTCTTCACAGCCTATCCTTTGCTGACGCAAGGATTTCTGTCCATCAGCCCAAAGTCATCCCAGACCCAGAGAAGGAATATTACATTATAGGCCATCCTTGGCACAATTTCTGGAAAGGTAACATCGGTGTCAAAACGATGGTATTTTGACTGAAAGTACTTTAAGATATCTTCTTTTATACTGAGTCTTTTAATAATTATTATTATGATCTCTGGCAGAATGAAAATGAAAATTTATGAGCTGCATTTTATTCTTATCTTAAATTTATTCTTGTAAAAGTAGAAACCCTCTCAATCAGCAATAAGACAAATGTTCTCATTATAAACCAGGATATTTCAATTATTTTTTTGGTTATTGGCTTCTTATGAGCTAATCTATGGGGAAACGATAATAGATATTTCAGCGATAAAATGATTTGAATTCATTTTAACTACACTTGACAAAAAAAATTAAACCCTGAAATATAAAAAAGAGTATAAAATGAAACTACACATAACACAGACTGTTTTAATATTTTTCGTGCTGCAGTCATATAAATCACAGTGCTGACATGATTGAGTTCCCTTAGTCAATAAATCCCAATTATGTATAAGTCTATAGGGAGGCAAATCAAACATGAAGTTTTCACCCTGGGTGATGGATTCCAGTAGGTGGCCCCGAGAGCTCAACGCATTGCAAATTAAGAAAACAAATTAGAATGAAAAAAACATATCCACCCTCTTGACAACACAAGCGCAGCATTTCAAAAACATTCACCGACTTGACAACACATTAAAACATCAACTTGACAACACACTAAAACAACTTGACGCCCATAACCTTTGTCTGCTTAAAAATAATATCCAATGAAACTAAATTAATAGACTTTGAGCAACAAAAAAAAACTTTCTTTATTCACTTCCATGGGTCTATAATGGATTACACAGTATGGAAAACAGAGCATTGCATATAGGCTTTCTAAAGACTTTTAGGTTTTCATATCATAGGTTAATTTGTTGTTTTATTAGAGATTACACTTTGTGGAATAAAATACATAAAAACAACATGACACATTAACACAATAACAAAAATTGGATCTAAAAATAAAAATTTATTTTACAACACATCATTAACTTAATTGTCATAAAGAAATGGGTCTGAATTGTGAATGTATATTACTTGCAAACAATCCAGTTTTATATCATCAACCAACAGAACGAGTAGAAATAAAAAATACATTAATTATAGGAAGTTCACCATCACCACACAATGGAGCTGTTGTTTCTATACTAGCCTAACCTGTCGTTCACTTTCTGGCTTGCCGTTGTCATGGCAGCTGTACTGTCTCTTTAAGAGACCCGGAAATGGTTCCTCAGTGTTTACTGGTCGAAGGTCCCAAACAGACAGCCAAGCTCCCTCCCGGTCATGATATCCCATCCTGCTGCCTGGGCTTTCCGAAACAGTGTGCGGTGCTGGCGACACCGGAGTGTCTTCAAGGCGGCTCTGAAGGCCCCGGATATCAGTGGTTGGCGTTGGTACACGACCCCGATTCGTGGCGGTGTCACGGGCATGGAGGAGATACTGGCGAGGGTAGTTGCACCTTTACCCACATACGAAACACGGGACAAATCCCCTCCTCCCCCCGATTCCAACAGCTTGGAGTTCATGCACTTTTACGGGAACCTCGACAAGGAAGACAGACTCGGCTTCCTGACGAAGCTGTCGCAAGACTTCGGAGTGGACCACAAAGGCGTCTCGGAGCTCGCTTTGAGGCTACTGGACACGCAGCTACGAGACCTGGCGACCATTTTGCAGGTCGAAGACCGGCTGCGGTACGGCTTGACTCCCCGTTACAAACAGTTGCTTAACCATATAAGCAGAGTCGAGGGGGGAGTGAAGTTTCTGGTGGATCTCCGAGCCGACGTGCTTGAAATAATCTCATCCAAGAGTAGCGAGAGCCCGCACATTCGGGTAATTCATTTTTGTGTTTACATTTTGTACGGGTGCTCGCACGAGCCAAGCAGTGCCGTTCGCGTTTAGGCGTTATCGGCATCTTTGCCTGAACAGCTGAACCTGAATGTTCAGGGATTTAAAGACATCGTATATGTGCTATGTTTTAACATCATTAGCAGTAGGCTGAGTGTAGCTGCCCCACACACACACACACACACACACACACACACACACACACACACACACACACACACACACACACAGTACTAACTGCACTCCTAGCACCCATCACATGGCTCACATTTCTTCACAGCTTGAGCCGCACTGACCTCTGCCCCAGTTTACTTTCTTGGCTGAGCTAAAGGAACTAAATCCGTTTCTTTTTATTTCCACGTAGCTCAGGGCGTTTTTGCATTTAGATGAGAGCTTTTTGGCACTATACACCGTAAAGCTCAATTTCAAGGCTTCCTTCATATTTTCTGCTCATCTTCGTTGGAAAGCTCCACTTACATGATTGGTCTTCTTCTTTTTTTTTAAATAGACCCTATACTCTTCTATACATGAAGAGGCTGCTCTTTGCTGCAGCAACAATGTGAAAAAGCTGGCTATAAATCGGGCATGAAATTAATATGTTGAGGATTTTTTTTAATAAAGATAAAGTGAAAATAAAATTGAAAAGCAGTGAGAGGAAAAACAACAACAACCTAAAATGTTCAGACATAGTCGGTGTCCCTCTTATGTCACATTGTTTGGCAACTTGTTTTTCAGAAAGGCCTTTCTAGTCTCATTATTCCATCATTCGTTTTCAGTCAAATAAAATATCAATTTACAATCCGGTTCAGCACTGCAGTGTCTGAGTTTACATGCACACCTCGGAGTAACAGCTTTTAATTTCCCAAAGCACATACTGTATATACAAAGTATGCAATGTACTATAGATGTTTTTCATAATGCATGCTCAGTCCCTCATGGCAAAGAAAGCATAATTTGACAAGCAAAATGTTTCACTGATGTGTATTAGGAATGCAGCTTGTAATTAAAGTGCACCAAAGGTTGCATACCTACTTTCTTCCTGCAGTATTTCCTTTTCTAATGTTACAAAACTGACTTTCTCTAAGTTGGAGTTGACTGAGTTGACACTGCATGAAGCTGCATTTATAAATCAACTTAGCAGGCTGGCCAATTACTATTTGCCACTATTCTGAAACAACTTGGATGATTAAAAAACAACATCAAAAGCTGTAATGGTCAAGCTAAACCTGCCCTGGTTGGGATTATTCATGGGGGGGCATTTTAAAGCAAGCTGTCTTTGGATGCAGATTGACAGCGAGAAAACGCTTTAATATCTTTGTGATCTCTTTTTTTAATCTTTTGTTTGCTTTGGAATAGCGCTTAATATGATTTTCAATGACCCTGACTATCGCCAGAGGACTTGTGGCCTCTCCTCTCTTGCTCAATACCTATTTTATTCCTGCTGAGAGGTGGTTCAGATGCATTTAATCTCAATAAACAAGACCCACTGAGACCTTTTGTTGCTTAAAAAGGTCTATGCTACCTACAGAGTACTTGTACTGAGTGCTGACCACCTTGGCCTTGCAGGTGCACAGCAATCTTTTCTTGTTATTGCCAGAATTGATTGAGCTAAAATAAGGAAAAGGTCATGGTAAATATGAAGCTTTTAGTACATGTACTGATAGTATGTGGACACCAGAGGAGAAGAAAAACTATAATATATGATACAGAGGGTAGGGAACATGTGTTTCTGAAAATCACTTTAGCAATTTGGTTTTGACACAAAGCTGCAAATATTGGCTCTTGCTAGAGTGTTGAATTCTCTGCTAGATTAGACTCTCTTGGTCAGATAATTGATTTTTGATGTGTCTCCTCTCTCCTTCCACCTCCAGACCTTTCATTCTCGTTCACCTGCTCACAAACCGAGTGTGTAAAGACAAGTTAGAGACATTGTTAGACTTGGCCTCGTGGGATTTCACAGAGTATCAGTGAGGCTATTTTTTCCTCCGCACAGACAGACTACCAGCAGGAAAAGTGGCATGCGGCCTACTGGAGTAAAAGTATTGGCACGCTCCAAGTTTGATCAGTAAACACTCTGGCAGTCGATGGTCGTTTGGTCTTGGTTAGACAGACCGCTTCTCCATTGCTTCCTGTATAATCACAATATAACTGCAGCTCAAGGTAACGCGTGCTGCATGAGTCCACATCATCAAAGTCTCACTGCATTTGTACAGCTCCGGTGTCAAAACCTATTGCTTTATTTTCTTTCTAATGGAGTGCAGGATTTTCTTCTTTTCCCCCTTTTTCCTACCGTGTCTCTCCTCACCTCAAGGCTTTGAATCCTGGACCCTTCCCGTTTCAAAAGGCTTCATCTCCTGCTAGGTCAATGGAATACACATCGCGGTCCGGCCTTCCTTTTGTGAGGCTGAGAATTGGCTACCCAAGGCATCGGCTGCACTCTCACGGGTTGTTCATGCGTCACGCTTTCCACAGAGAATCCTGGTCTGGGATTATCGGCCATTTTCTAGATTATTTCACCTCGGGGCAATGTGTGACCTTAGAGGACCACAAACACACACTTTCACCATCGCAGTGATGGAAGTTTTGTTAAACTTTTTTTCTTCTGGGGGTTTCTTTTGATTTGCTGAGGTTTTTCCAGTGTGAGCCCTCTCAGCCATACAGCTGAATAATGCAGCGCATATATGTGGGAAAGAATTTAAAATTTTGTCTTTGGTGTTTGGTACAGTTGCTCGCGGAGTTTCAGCCAGCGGCTTCTACACCATGACTGTACTTGAGCTTGTTTGTATTAGCTATTATTATGACTGACAAGCTGGCATTAAAAGCAAGCCTGAAGTGGAAGACATCTTATGGAACGGCCAATATAAGATGTGTTTATGCGCCTGAATGTGTTTGAGTGCATGCCGCCACGTCCGCTCGCTCGTGTGTTTGCAAGAGATTTGCTTTAAATGAAGTCTGACCTTTGCGGGAGGACAGAGCCTGCTTTGAAATGGCAAGTTGTTTATTGAAGTGCCTCCTCCCTACCCACTGCGAGCTCAAACAAATCACTGCTCGTAACGCAAAAACATTCAAACAGCATGCAGACACCCAGGGGACCGTACATCCCGCGCCGGGTGTAAGATACAGGCCTTGAATTGTTTATAGCCTGCAGACAAACTTTAGCAACTTCGTTGTCAATCAATGAGACGGAGCTTGTGGGTTCTCTCAATAAAAGAGGCCTATAAGGCTGTAAAGACGGTGTTTATCCACTTTATGAAATGGTCCTATAAAATTTGCAATGTCTACAAAATATTTTTATGGTGTTTCTTCCTCATAAGAATGACCGTGACATTCCTTTTCTTATTCATTATGTTTATACAGGATTTGCCTGCAAACCAATTTGCACAATATATAGTTCATGCACTATTATGAAACACAAATGCACAACGCTGCTTTAATTTTCCCCAACAGACTGGAGGCTGAACTGTTCTCAACAAAGGAACGAATGTGAAGTTTCAATTATCAGCTGGATGTGGATGTCGGTTCTAAACTCTCACCTTTTTATTCCCCTCTCCCAGGACCTGAACGGCACACTGAAGAGCTTGCTGTCTGAGTGGTTCTCTGTAGGTCTGCTCCGCCTGGAGAGGATCACCTGGCAGTCCCCCTGCGAGATCCTGCAGAGGATCAGCCAGTAAGGACATTCAGTCTCCCTCATTCTGTGGTCCACGTGGGTCTTTCTCTCCCCTCTTTGCATTTCATCACAGTCTCTTGCAAGAAAAATTACACAGCACAGTCAAGAAAACGTACCATTTGCTTAATCCCTCCATTGGAACAGTGATCGTCCAATCATAGCTTAATAATATTGCAGGTGTGAGTTTTTTTGCAGGTCAATCCAGAAATCAACGTCACCCTGGTTTCCTCGACAAAAAGCCAATGGGATTTTCCATCGGATTTTGTGGCAAACAAACATTTATGATACCATTTATAGGCCTACACATTTTTTTCATTAAGATATTTTTTGTAAATGAATGACATCTTTCTGACTTCTTAAGCATAAGCGCTATCACCAGAAGTAAAAAGCTAACAAGCTATGAACAAACTATGCCCCGGTCACTACTACAAAGCTAAAGGTGGATTGGGTGCCATTTCTAAATTTAGCAACCACCTTTTTTAAGAATGTAAAAGCTTCAAAATTCATGAGTGGGGTTTTAACCTATACGCATTTTATGTCGTAGAACTAATGTTAAAATCTCTTAAGCCTGTGTTAACCACAGATCTTATTTCAGTCATCTAAATCAAAACCCAATAACTTGGAGACAAGGGAACAGGAAGTGCAAAAATGCTAACAGATTTCAGGCTTTTACGATATTCGTGCACGGCCCTTTAGGCACTTTACACACATCGAAACAGCGTGCATGGCATCTAAAAGTTTAAATCGAGCCTTTCATAAACCAACAGAGCAGAAGTAGTGGGTTGAACAGTGGGTTTAGCTGCTTGAACTTCCATTACAAACGTTAGCATGTCGAGCTAGCTTGCACAGAACTAATGCTATCCTCTCTCTGGCTTGTCCAACTATGTACGCTAAGCATCCAAATAAGGTTTTGTAGCATTAAAATATGGAAAATGCGCCATCTAACTGTTAACATACAAGAGTAAACTAACTATACACTGCAAAACAACACATATTACCATGTCTTCCACATACATCACCCAAAATCTGCCGGTCTGAAATCAAGCAACAATAACCAAGGACGGGCTTAACGAAGGGTTGATTGAAAACCGAAAGACTAACTATGAGTCTTTTGCCAGGTATGAGGCAGTGCACCCTGTGAGGAACTGGTCTGACCTGAAGCGCCGAGTCGGGCCGTACCGGCGCTGTTACGCCTTCACCCACGCCGCCATGCCAGGAGAACCCCTGGTTGTGCTGCACGTGGCCCTCACTGAAGACATCTCCGATAACATTCAGGTTAGAATCAATAGCTGCAGGCTGTTGTAATGGTTCGTCTCACTTTACCACACCTCGGAGGATAGTTAAGCATCTGGGATTTACTACTTTGTTCCTCCTCTCAGCTGACAAATGGATTATTGCTGTGTGAAAAAACAATATAGAGACCTTTAAACTGCGCATCCCTCTGGGAGCAGCCTCCACAGAGTTGACTTACTCTCTCTGGTGTTTTACGGCGAGGAAAAGGCAGTTTTGACAACAGTTTGAGAATATTCCACAGTGTGAAATAGTGCAACGATATCCACGTTTTTACTCCAGCAGCTCTGGCGCAGCCATAACACACTGCCGCCTTTGGCTGCGGCGATCTAGCCAAGAACCCCCGAGGATGGGCTCGTATCCGGATGAGCGATGCACAATTTTGAGTGTGTGACTCGACAAAAAGAACCTGTGTTTTTTCTCTTTAGAGCATTGTCCGTGAGTTTGCCACTCTCGACTCCGAGGAGGATGTGAATAAGATAAACGCAGCCATCTTCTACTCCATTTCTTCCACCCAGGCTGGCCTTCAAGGGGTCGAGCTGGGAAACTACCTCATCAAGAGGGTGGTCCGAGAACTACAGGTGGGTGCTGAGTGTAGTGCACCGTCGGTTTAAAGGTCCTGAAAGAACTGTTTTATTTTAAAATGCAACAATGATTAAACATCAGGGGTCAACTGATCACGTTTCTGCATCATATATCATCAAATCTGGTACAGATCTTTTAATTTGGTTTGATATTGGGAGTATAGCATTTAGTGTTGATATTATACTTGAAATTAGAGCCAAAGCCTTTGTAAAATACAGCAATAGAAGGATTTCTTGAATGTTCTATTTGAACTCCTATGCAGACTAAAGGTAAAGCATAAGGTCACAGAAAAACACCTGTTATCTAAATACAATAACTATGAAGCAGATAGTGTTATCAGTGATGCTTTTAAGCCGCCCCCATTTTAGCTTCTGTATACGACCTTATCATTTACAGTGCACATGACACACAGAGACAGCTGTTCACTTTACCTTCCCTAAAGATTCAGCTAAAAGGCTTCATGGTGGCCTTCAGGTGTGTCTCAGCTGGCTCAGCGTTATTCCAGCAAGCTGTACGTGCTGTGATTGCTTTTCAAAAAGTTTTCCTTTTAGTCTCTGTGCCGAGTCATAAATAACCCGCTTGTTCTAAGCGCTTGCTTATACACACATGAATGAATACAGAGAGAGAGAGAGACAGAGCTGTAGTCACTTGACAGGCAGTAATGAAATCTCATCCATCCCCCTCAATAAGCGCAGAAGAGCCCTTCATGTCGGGCCACTCCAGCTAGCTCTTGTTAAACGATTGGAACATTGAATGGCGCGGCAACAGCCACTCCCAACAGATGGGGAGTCGGGAGGGAGTCCCGAAAAAGCCACTTCAGATTTAGTTATTCGTACGAGGGGATTGTTTTGATTGGTACAAGCTTTTCACTCAGTTTTATCAATGGCAACGTACGGATCAGTGAGCTCAGCGGATATTGTGTGTTTATTTTTGGCTGGCTGTTTGTGTCAGAGAGGAAAGGAGGTTGCTGTCTTCATCGAGAGGTCTACTTTGCCAGCCAGCGTCTTCCTAATGCAAAATAATCATCTACTTTTTAGCTTCTCTATACTAAAAGCACAGAGCTGATATGGGTTACTTTATTTGTATTATTTTGCTCATTATAACTCACAGTTCAATGCTATAGGCTATTTCTAGGCTATATCTGTTTTGCTGCCTCAGTCTATTTGTCTGCTATTAATATTAAATATTAAAATCTATAAATTAATCTACCTTTTAATTAACATTAAATGTTTGATTTCAAGGTGTTAATATCACCGCGGCAGTTACTGCTTCTCTGCTAAGCTAGTGAAGTTAGCGTTTTCACCATTAGCGTAGCAGTTACTTAACTACTAGTAATGTTGAATAACAAAGTATAATATTACCAAGATGTCATTTCGCCAAAACTTTTCAATTTATAGTTAACGGCTTGGGAAAAGTCAGTATGTAAATTTAGTTTGAGCTAAGGCGGTGGCTATCTCATTAGCTAGCTTTCACATTTTAGAAACTACACATTTCTGGCATAAATATGAAGCCACTGCATTTTGGCTTTGTAAAGAAGTCAGAAGTACTGCTCAACACTTTGATCCAAAGCACTCCATCAGTGCTGCTATTTTCCCTATTGACCCTAGTGGGAATTGAACCCCCCTCACCCCGACAGTGTAAGTGCAATGCTCTCCCCAAAAACCACAACACAAACTTGTATTCTGCAGACGCCCTGGCTGTCTGACAGGCTTTACCTTATGTAAAGGGTGAAAAGAGGAGCAGCGCAGCCACAGAGGGGCCGCTACGGTGATGGATAGACGATACCAGTGGAAAAGAAAAGGTCACAGCTGTGATTTAAGGTGAAGGGAGGAGGTCTTGCTTGTCTTTGTAGATTGGCCTCCAGAGCACAGGTCTGGTTTCCCTTTATATCCTTTTCCTCCCTGTTCCTTACTCACCTCTGCTACCACCTCCTCCATCCTTTTTCTTTGTCAAACCCGGGCCCACGAAGGCTAAAAGTAGAGGTTGGAGTGAAGAAGGTGAGATCATGACGCAGTAGAGTGAGAAGGGGAGAGACAGCGGGACATGGGAAGTGAGAACGCGGGATTAGGAAGCCAAAAGTGTGAAATCAAGGATGACGAATACAAAAATAATCGCAAAACAGCATGTCCCAAAGGTCGTCTGACACTTTTATGTGCCGCCTCTTTCACTCCTCTGCCACATCACTCCTTATCACTTATCAAACCAGACGCAGGAGCATGAAGACGGGCGGAGAAGAAGAGGAAGGGGGGGATTTTGGCGAGAGGAGCGAGAACTCGTGAGATGGGTGGGTGGTCGAGACGAGACAGGGAGGCGAGTGAGAGGATGGGTATTAAAGGTGAGAGTGCAAGGGACTGAGGAGGAGAATAGAATGGGAAGGAGAGAGGGGATCATCCATCTCCATCAGCAGAGCAGGATCCCGAAGCAGTGGAGTAGATTTGTAATGCCGTCGCCGTCTCGGCTGTAAACAAGAAAATGTTGTTTTGTGTTTTGATCCAAAGGCTGAGCGTTCATCTCCCTTATTTCCGCTCCTGTGAAGCTGGTGCCCTTGGATCAAATCTACTACCTTTACTTTGTTTCATCATCCCCGTTTTTTTTGTGTCTCAGTGTGCATGTACATCATTCTGCAACCGCCTGTGCTTCAAAAACTTGGGGGGAAAAAGTATTGCCACACATTCTTGCATATTAGTGCTGTAGAGGCTGGGATGTTGAAATAACTCCATAACATAACACTTATTTCAATGTAGCTTTTCATAATTATTACACATATTGGAGTGCTTTGCACATACGCTACTCTAACTGCTCAGACCAAAATAAGAAATAATCAGTTTGACCAGAGCTACTTCTGCTCCAGTTCTGCTTCTGAATTATCCTGGTCTTGACTCTTTAAAACATTAGAAAACCAAGTCTCAGGTCTGAAATCCTGATGCTCCTGAAGTATACGTTTAAGGGTTAAGTCTACCTCCGTCTCATGTCTTCCAGAGCGAGTTCCCTCACATGGCCCAGTTCTCCAGTCTGTCTCCGATCCCGGGTTTCTCCTCTTGGCTCCTGGGTCTGCTCAGCCAGTCCCGGAAGGAAGGCCGGGTCTCCGACCTCCTCTCCGAGCAGGAGTGGAAGGAGGTGGAGCAGGCCACCGACTCGGCCCCGGGGCCCCCGGCCATCGAGGCCCTCCGCAAGCTGCTCGCCACCGGCGAGTGGATGCGCTCCGAGCGCCTCACCGGCGTCCTGGAGCCCGTCCTGATGCGCCTCTGCGCCTGGTACCTCTATGGGGAGAAGAGGCGGGGCTACGCGCTCAACCCCGTGGCCAACTTCCACCTGCAAAACGGCGCCACCATGTGGCGGCTCAACTGGCACGCCGACACCAGCCCCAGGGGCGTGGCCAACTCCTGCGGCCTCATGGTGAACTATCGCTACTTCCTGAGCGAGACGTCTAAAAACAGCGCTCTCTACCTGCAGAATAAGGTCATGGTGGCGTCGGAGCAGGTGCTGGGGCTCGTGTCCCAGTTTCAGAAGAGCAGCAAACTGTGAGAAAGAGACGAGGATACACGCATACATATAACTATATATATACATGAACATATATATATATATATATATATATATATCTACAGTATATATATATATATATATGTTCATGTTATCTGAGAGGCAACACTGAATGGACGTCAGCTGGTATTATTATTTGAATTGAAAGTAGAACATTAACGACATGTCTCATCCCGTCTTCTGCATGTCGTGCATAGGTTAGGCTTCTTGCCTCATTGGGTTTTCTGGCTGGAGCTGTTTGATATTGTGTGAGTGCTTCCCAGGCTGAGAGAGCGCGGCTAATGAAGCACGAGGCATCTATCAATGCTTTACCATGTTCCTGGATAACAGTGTGTGTAATGGTGGAGCCGGAGCAATGAGGGAGCGCAGCTACTGGAATAAATGATGTTTGGATTCTTTCATCTGGGCTGAACTGTGTCACTGCAAACACGGTGATGAATGACAAAGTATTGGATTGCGTCTCCTTTCCTTTTTTTTTCTTTTGTTTGTATACGCCTGCTTATTCCCACCAAAGCTCAATACACAAAAGGCATGAAAACAATTGCGAGAAATATTATTTCATTTTAAATAACTTAACAATTTTTTTTCCCTCCCCCCTGCTTGATCCATTGGACCGGTCCCTCCTGGTACACTAACACACACACACACACACACACACACACACACACACACACACACACACACCCCTCCCTCCCCAGAGAGCCATCACTGGTGTTCTAACTGCTCTGTACAGGTGCCAAGCAGGGCTCATATCAGCCCATACTCCATTGTTGTGAAATAATATATCACAGCAAGTTGACTGTGAAATTACATTTTATCTCTCCGAGGAGCCAAACTTTCTTTTCTTTTTTTCCCTCTACACTCCCCCCCTCCCCCCTCCTCCTCTCCCTGTGCAGCTCGGTGTCCTAGAAACTAATGGAGTGGGAAATAAAGTTAAAGTAAATGGCCAGATTGATGGTGTTCAGTTGTGAAGGGAGAGGGAGGAGAAGAAGCTTTAAAAGATGCCCTTGACGGACAGTAGCTTGTGAGACAATGAGGGACTCGTACCTCCACAGAAAAGACCGACTACGTCACGCCATCGCGAGCACGCTGCGCGGTGATAAGGGTTGCCAGGGAAACAACGACGTCCACACCCGCTGCTGGAACGAACGGCGACAGTGGCCGCAAGAGCAGCGTGGGGTTTAAAAGTCCAGCAGCTTTTAATAATGAACTTTTAAAAAGTATATTATGTCATACAGTGAAAGTGATTACTTTTTCATAGTAGTCAGTCAGGTATTTCCCGTTGGACTGAGAAGACAAATTGCTTCACACGGAGAGCAGTTACGGCACTGAGCTCTGATTTATGGCCACATCGGGTCCCCGTAAATGAAATGGTACAAACCCTCTTCGGTGGAGGTTTAAGGGGGACGGGGCTCCACTCTACACGTCTAAATGGAGCTAATTTGAAAATGGCTGTTCAATTGAATGGAATCTGCATAATGATTTAAAACGGGAACCCGTGATCAAACGGCGGTGAAATTGGATAGCTACATTTGTTGTAGACAAAATGTCACAGCAGGTATTCAGATCACTGGCAGTTTTCATATCGGAGCCATGTGTACTTAGACCGGTCTTCATTTGTGCCCTAATGAGATTCAGTTTTGTCACATTTCCAGCCCAGCACATGTCGGTAATGGATTCACAGTCAAAGCCAAGTTCAATATTGTCCCGCTCCGCAGTCTGACACGTCTCAGAGACTTTTCCCCCCAAAAAACAGCGGAAGACCTGATTACAATTGATTAGAAACTGTCTGCTGTGGAAATTCACGCCTCATCTAAAAATAATTCAGTAATTCAGACAATCCATTCATTTATTTTAAGACGGGGGAGTGTGTGGCGGCGGTGCGTTTTGTTTCTTGTCCCTCATTTGGAGTAAAATTGCCTTACAAATGAAGCTAATCCATTTTTTACAGTCCATAGTGGGAAAAGTCAGAGCGTTGATGGCAGATTGGCGGCCGTGGCATTTTCCATGTTCTAATTTATTCTGGTCTGAGATTTAAAAAAAGGATTTCTCTCACAGCAAGTTTGAAGTACAACAACTGAAATAAGAGCTTAAAGGGATACTTCACCCGTTTGCATTAAGCTTTGTAATGATAGAAACCCGGTAGAAAGTTTGAATGGTCGTTCATCATTCGCATCATTTCCCCGGAGACAGAGATCTTGTGTTTCTATTCTGGAAAAGAGCCTCCGATGACGCAAATATCATCATGTTGTGTCATCGGAGGTGAGACTACAACAATAGTTTCTCATGTTTTCAACCCACCTATAGGGGGCAGCACCCACTGAGACTACAGACCCATTGCAGACCAGTGGTGGGACCCACTGAGACTACAGACCCATTACAGACCAGTGGTGGGACCCACTGAGACTACTGACCCATTACAGACTAGTGGTGGGACCCACTGAGACTACAGACCCATTACAGACCAGTGGTGGGACCCACTGAGACTACAGACCCATTGCAGACCAGTGGTGGGACCCACTGAGACTACAGACCCATTGCAGACCAGTGGTGGGACCCACTGAGACTACAGACCCATTACAGACCAGTGGTGGAAGTTGCGGAAACTAAAAGCAACGTCTGCCATCTTGCTTGGCCTGCGGAGCTGTGCATTGTGGGAGTTGTTGTCTTCCATCCACATGCGCCAAGAAGGCACCGTCTGCCTTTTCTCGGTCAAGAAGGCACCAAATTCTAAATGTATTTTCCATTTCGTCTACATATACAACCTATTTTCAATACAGATTCATGTTTCCACCGGTGAAGTATGCCTTTAACTCTGATATGATGTATTTTAGAATATAATACAATATTGTCAATCAAACCAAAAAAAAGGGGAGTGGGGGAAAACAGTTGATTGAAATGAATTTTGATTGGAAATGATTTCATAAAGCTGCTAATCAAAGAGCTCCAAACCAGCGGTGGTGTCTTTCTCCCAAAGCGGAACGCTTTAGTCGCGTGTCACTTCACTGGAGGGCTCATTGTGATTACATTAAATGGTATATAGAGAATCAACAACGGCTCTGGCACCGAACCACAAACCATTTCAGACTCGGTCCAACGCTGTCTTGTGATCACGGCGCCACCGCGGGGGAAAACACGGAGCGGACCAAAACGTGCCAAGTCAGATTCAATCCACGAGAGCCGTCATCAGCTTGTTCATGAGCTGCAACATGATGGAAAAAAGTGACTGAACCTTCCATGTCGGTTGTGTTTTCTTGGAACTATCGACTTGTTGTCCCGGCCAGCGTTCGGTGAACTCTGCCTGAGAAATAACTTCAATCCACCGAACCACAACCAAACTTAAAGCCCTTTAAAACCTGGTTTAAAATGTGTATTTTCTAACTTAAAGGTTAAAAAACACACACACTTTGGTATTATTGATTTAATATTTGAAAATGGTCGTTCTCTTAATCAGGACTGTGTGGTTTAGATTTAGATTAAATTGTTGCTAAATTCTGATTGGTGAACAAAAGTATGTGACATCATCTTTTTACCAACGGAGCCCCGCCCATTTCGGAGCAGTAAGAAAAGAACGAACAAAGCTAAACAGACAGAAATCTCTCATGTGAAATAACAAAAAACGGCTCCAACTTCGGTAGAAAATTTTAGGACCCCAAAAAAATACCGTAACGTAACGACCCTAATCTTCAGTAAAGAAAAGTGTTAAAATAAAAGCCATTTGTGAGCATTTAACGCTTTTTGATGTGTTTTTTTCTTTAAGTGCATCAAATCAGGCTGAAGAGTGTTCTGTGAAATTGCATAGGGTATGGCGTTTTATTGCAACACTTGTATTGTACTCCTGACATTTGAAGGAAATCAATGCTTCTTCGTCGAGTCATTTTCTTTATGATGAGGACTTTTGCAGACATGCTCTAAATGTCATTGTGTGGTCTATTCACAGCAGTACTCACAGGTAAGTGGTGGTGTGGGGGGAAGTGGGGTTTTTCAGTTTAAACTGAGAGGGCAAAAAACGTCCTAAAGGCTGGCTTCACCTGCAGGTCATTGACACGCATGCATGTGTGTGTGTGTGTGTGTGTGTGGGTGTTACACAGTCCATCCGAGTGTGTTAATCCATTCTTCCTGGTTGCCGTCGCTGGCCCACCTTCATGCTTCTCACCTCACATCATCAGCATCCTCCTCCTCTTCCTCCTCCTCCTCCTCCTTGGTATCCCAACCCTGCAGCCCATCCAATCTCTTGGTCTTGTCTTCAAAGGGCTTCACGGTTTTCTGCGAGCAAACAGGACACACGCATGTGCGCAGCCACACTACTCTCACAGCCAAGGGGGGATACACACTAAAAGCCTATATTCTTACACGATGTCACCTTTAGGGGGCAGCAGAGATTCACTCAGAGTGAATTAGATATACAGTAGTTGGAACAACGCTTCCCCCGAAGCCCAACAAACCTCCTCGCCTTGCTTTTCTAAATTCCCCGTAACTCCTATACCTTCTCTCTGTTATTCCTGTCAGCTCACCCGCCACTCACCCATACTGTCCCAGTTGAGGAGTGAGTTGGAGATTGACAGATCTGCCATATCTGGTTATAGGCTGTAATTAAAACTAATTTGGCTTGCTGATGACACCCCCTTCCTCCCTTTCATCCATTGCAATTAGTCAGTATTAGATGACCTGACGTCTTGTATCAGACGGGGTTATTGAATGAAAAAGAGGTAAACAGGCAGAGGAAGTGGGGGAGGGGGGCATCACCCTAGGGTGAAAGCTGCTCCAGGCATGATACAGTTGCCAGACAGATTGAAATGAGTGTGAAAAACTCTCCCTGACACGTGCGCTCACTGTCAATTAATTCTGCCAGTTCCTTGGATCCATCAGACAGTTTAAAAAGAAAAGAAAAGTTAAACAGCAGTTAAAGAGCATACTCTTACAACAAGGTGGTGACTGGAGGTGCCTATGAGCCCAAAGGATATTAAAAAGACAAAAAAGCCACCAAAGCCACAGCCGGTTCACCCGGCTGCCGTCTGGCAAGAGATACACAAGCATCAGCTGCCGCACCACGAGACTTCAGAGCAGCGTCTGTCCTCAGGCACTCCTTAATTCATCCTCCATAATATCAGATCGTTTGTGTATTCTTATGTAACAAATGGGACTAGAAACAAATGTTGGTAGTGCAAATTATACAGTGATTGATGAATAAATCTAAACACGTATCCTCAGTCGGAGACGCTCCTTGATCAGGTAAACAGTCCGAGACCCAGAGGTGATGATCCCTCCCAAATTACCCTTCGTCTGTCCTTTTTGCCCCGGATATCTGGACCATCTGGAAATTTCCGTAAAAAGAACACCTTTCTGTCCTTCTTGCCGCTAACATAAAGTGCCTCCTGCCGTGTGCATGAGTCAAATTTGCACCCAAAACTTTTGACAGTTGACGAAACAAACCAGATGTCGGGAGATTTAGCAAAACAGATGTTCTGACACACACGGGTTTGTAGTTGCTCCGTGTCAACCTTAAGCAAAGACAAAAGCAGAACTCTTCCTTTCTTCTAGAATAACATCTCGACGAGACGAAGATGTACAGCTGAATGATTGCAATTTCCGACACAACGGCGCTGGTAATTCAGTGGAGCGATTTCCATCCATCGAGCATAAATACTGTCAAACGTGTGTATTGAAACTGTTGCCATTATCACACAGTGTAGTTAGCACCAGCTACTTCATGTAGATTCATACTTTTTTCGAGGTTTTCATAACAATCAATGGAAGTCAGTTGGGAAACATGAATGGAAACCATGCAATACTTCAGTCTGGACGTCGGTGGTAGACTCACTGAAATAAATGGTCAAATTTAATGAAGATATCCAGACTTCTATTGTAGCTCACGGTCAAGTGGGATTCTTAACTTCTTGCAACCAACAGACCTTCTATGCTTCGCTAATGGCCACATCTTTCAAAACCGACTCTCGAATCTGCAACGTCAGCAGGGTTTTATCCTCTGACTTGACAAATCTCCCGCACGGCTACAGAAGCGATTATACAAAAAAAGATCAGAATTTCCTTCCCCTTATTCACATTAGTGATATGAATTCATGCCGCCGATTAATATTTAACTCAAAGGCTCACAGGTGTGTTATTCATACTCCATCCAGAGTCGAAACCTCCGAATAGCAACGGAGACGAGCATCTTTTAATGAACTTCAGCTTCTCAAAAGATTCCTTTATCTGATGAAATATACAACACTCGCAGCGAGAGAGAGACACTTTTTCTTCCAACTCTTCCTCTCTTCCGCAGACAAACCAAGGACGACTCAATGGCTTTTTCCTGTTTGTCTTTTACAGTCACTTGCGTGCATCCTGGAGGCCCATTAAGACCATAGACCTCCTCTACGCACTCTCAGCCTTGCTCATGCATCTGCAGTTGTCTTTGGAAAAAAAAAAATCGCTTTACTCTATTTCTCCCCCCCACAGTCTCGACTCGGCGTCTACCTCCCTTCATCCAGAGCTGCATATTGAAAGGCTACGCGGTCGCACTTCATGAAGCCGTGAGTCTCATTTAGATGGAGGCAGCAGCTGGGCTGACACGCCACGCCTCGCCTCGTGAATCCTCCCGCAGCAGCCGAGAGGGGAGAGAGGGCGGAAGACGACAACGTGTGTGACAAATTGCGTTTTCTTATTTTCATTCCACTGATTTATGCCTTCCCTCCGCCGCACCGCCACCCGTCAACACCCAGCTACCCCGCACCCCCACACCTTTATTCAGCCACTCCCCCATCCTGTTTCCCCATCTCGCTCCCTCCTTTGGAGCGGAAGGCCTATAGCAGCGCTAATGAGGGAGGTTAATTAGCCTTGCTGTGTCTTTTGGAGGCTGGATAGTGACGATAGCAGTGCTAAGATGGGGGGTTGACAATTTTCTCAATTTTCTGTGGATGCCCACCTGCTTACCCTCTGCTGTTTTCACATAATCTGAAATCTTCTCCCACCGAGAGTCCTCTTTATCTCGGCGGCGCGCCGATAGAAAAAAAGAGACTTTCCACATGGAAACTTTCATACAGACGCCGGCACCTTTCACGCTATTCAATTACTCTGGGTCACACTGATACCGCACGCCACCAGAAAGCCGAGTTGATTTGCATTTCCAGGGAATGATAGTAGGACTGGACACAAAAAAGAAGGGGGGAAGGGGATGTTCGCTGTGATGGATTGCCTGTCTCCTGCGATTTTTTAGAAGACTCTGCAAGTTTGTTGATGTTCAAAGTAAAATGACTGAGAATCATAGTGTATTTATATGCATGCTAGTATATTAGGGGTTATAATGTGTGCATGAAGAAACCTGCACTTATATGCACTCTAATTTACAATGCAATTTATCCTTCAACATCATTCTTTATTAAATCGTTGATCATCATCAGATCATGTTTATTGACTAAAAGGATGCACCCATACACCCTGTTTAGAAGCCTGTCATGAGAAGGATGTAAAGCCTCTAACGTAGCAGAAAATAGAGATATTACACTCAATAATACTAAAGCGACTCGTGATTGTACGTGCTGTTGAGTAAATGTACTCGGTTAGTTTCCTTGACTGGCGTTTTAATAACGTGCTGTCATTCCCATGACGCTCATGCAGGTTAAAGGATGACAACACGTTTCCTTGAGGTTGTCCTGGAGACAGCTCTTCTTCCCGGGGTGGTTATACAGCGTCTGGGTGGAGGCACCGCCTTCAAATGTCTCCACTACATTATTGACCCCATAGATCACATGAAACATTGTTGGCTGTAGCCTTTTGCTATGTTAAACCGACGGTGATATGTATATCTCGGACTATTGTTGGGGATGGTAAACGGAGGTTTGTGAAACCATGATAAAATGAGCAACACATAAGAAGAGTACTAACACACATACATAACAGGGATGCAAAATAGCTCCCTTGAAGACGAGCAGTCACTAAAAAAAAAGAAAAAAGAATCAGAAACATTGGAAGCAGTTTTCCTAAGTACACACTATGTGTAATTACAGAAATGGATTAAAAACTGTAATACGAGCAGTGTGCTCTGCTCCTTTAAAGTGAAGTGGCGGCACTTTAAAAACACTGGCTTGTGCACATAATGGCCTTCACACAATAGACGCTAAATTATCCTGTTGTGTCTTTGCATGGCACGTGGCCGCCCAGTTACAAAAGCCATGCATTCAATCCGCAAGTGTGTCTCATTTTTATGATTGAAGCCATTTCGCCATAACCACCCCCTTGACTGTGAAGTCAATGTGATCTCTCCATTTCCACTCAATTCTCCATCTTCGTCCCATCATTCTTATTGATGAAAACCTATCTTGGAAACCTCATATTTCACTTACCACAACAAAAATTGCAAAAAAGATTTTCGAATAATTGGAATAATTCGTCATCTCCTCAACACTAAAGTTACCCTCATCTCCATTTTTCTATGATTTCTCTTTTTATTAGTTACTGCAATATTGCTTGGGCTAGCACTCACAAAACTAAGCTGCAACCAATACTTCGACTAATAAAAAGCACCTCAGCTCCTAATAGTCATACATTACCTCTATTTCGCAAACTTAACATTTATCAAATCAACCATCTTCAAGTTGCTCAATTTGTCCATGGTTCTCTCAACAAAACGCTACCTCTTTTCTTTTGGAATCTATTAAGCCCCAACAACCTATTTCACAATTATCCCACTAGAAAAGCAGCTCAGCTTCGCGCCCCCCAATTGCGAACCACCTTATCCCAATTTAGCATCAATTACAGAGGCTCCGAGATCTGGAACTCTTCCCCCCTCGCCTCCAGGAACTTTCTCCTTTTTAAAAAATCTGTGAAATTTTTTTACTGTATCAATGAATGTGTGTGAGTAATGTTGTGTATGTGTATGTGTGCGTATGTGTATATATGTGTATGTATGTGTATGTATATACAGTATACTGTATATTTTTATTTTTCCTTCTTGATAAATATTGTTGAATAATTGTAGGGAACCCTACATGTTAAGCCCCTTGTGGGTTTTCCTTTGCATGTTCCTTTTTTTTTTTTTTTTAACTTGATGTTTTTTTTTTTTAACATGTGCTAAATAAATCAAATCAAATCATCCATCTTGATGCTGTTAGTTAAGCCGCTCCAGGTAGCCAATGAGCAGGGCCATTGATGACTATAGACTCTTGCATTTAATGAAACCCCTTTGCTCATTTCATATGCAAAGTGTCTCACACACACACACGCACACACACGGAAGTCAACTGATGTCGGGAACTTGATTAAATCAATACCAGTAGAGAGACGAGGAAGCAAACAGATGGATGGATTCGGCGGAGCATATTCATGCGTTGTACTCGACATCGCTGCTTATTTACCATCAAGCATCTGTTACCTTCTCCTCGTGGCTTGTTGCCCCCTCCCCTCGCCTCTCTGCGTGTTGGTATTCATGGCGTTTGTGAATGATATCAAGGAGCCTTTGATTTGTGGCGAGGCATTACCGGTGAATTTTGACAGACTGGCGGGGTGTCGGGACCCTGATCACAGGCACGTCTCGGAGTTCTTCACTGACAAACAGAACAAAGGAGAACCAAATCACCGGAGGTCTGAGCAAACTGTTGCTAAGAGCGTGTGAGCTCAAGTGGCAGCTCTGAAGACATACTTATTGCATTATAAAATCAAGTCATTCATCTATAGAGTTGTACGGGTAATTGAGACACATAATGTAATCATTGCACCTGGTCAAAAGTGATGACTAATGTATTTAAATAGGAATAAACAGATAACAAGTTATCCCAATGTTATGGACAACAGTGTATGCAGGGAATGTGGGCTCATCAGATCTCAGCCACACATGTGAAAACCCCATTTGTATAATCCTTAAAATAAATGTGTTAGACAGTATTTTCATGAAACTACTCAAGTGCTGAGGAGCCGATCCTCCTCCACATGCATGCATGAGGCAGACACTGTTCCCACATTTAAGAGTAGGCTTAAAACCTTTCTCTTTGACACCGCTTATAGCTAGGGCTGGCTCAGGTTTGCCCTGAGCCAGCTCTTGGTTAAGCTGCTATAGGCCTAGACTGCTGGGGGATTATAGTGGCACACTGAGCCCCCCTCTCTCTCTCTCTCTCTCTCTCTCTCTCGCGCTCTCTCTGTGTATGTTCCCCCGGAGTCCCTGTGCTCTCTTGCCTAGCAGGGTTCCCTGGACCGTGGTGGAACCTGATCCGGACTGCACCGATGTTGTGGTCTTGTTTGCCTCTTACCGCCAGTATTTTTAATTAAGGCAATTGACTAAAATCGGCATCTCTACTGTCACTAACTTGACTACTTGTCTGGCTATGCTTTCTGGTCCAGCAGAGTCCACTGAGGTCCTGACCGATGCAGACTGCTAACTGGCCTAATGCTGGAAACACCACATTGTAGCTCCACCTGCCCGCTGTGAGACTGCTCAACTACTCCTGCTTTCTGGTCTACGGCGACGTGGTTGGGATGGATCCATCTCAGCGTGGCTGTGCCTGCTGCCATGGACTACTACTGTTGATACTATTGCTTCTGTTAATACCACCACTACTGTTAATGCTACTACTACCATACTACCAACACCAAATGCAGTTGGAACCCAAGGGCCTGGGCTGCACGAGATTTCTGCCTAAAAGCCTATTAAGGCAGTTTTTTCTCGCCACTGTGGCTGTAACGCTTGCCCCTGGGTGTTGTTGGGAATTTGAAATTGTGTTGACTCTTGAAATTTTGAGCGTATTCTAGTCCTGCTCAATGTGTTAAGTGTCCTGAGATGACTTCTGTTGTGATTTGACACTATAAATAAAATTGAATTGAATTGAATTGAATGTTAGCTGTCTGCATGGAAACAAATCAAAATTCACATTTTAAAGAAACTGTAATTATGTAGACATCAAGTCTGAGCTTTTGGAGGCGAGAGCAGGAGTCTTGGATCCAGCAGCGTTCCCCCGCTGAGCGCTAATATGCAGCTCAGGTAGCCAAGAGCAGCGCTGGCACTTTAATGCTCCGCCAGGCTTGTTTTTGGGCTAAAAAAAAAGGAATTCAAGCCTCATGCTTGATGAAACGTATGTGCCAAGTTGCAGCTTACAATAAATAATAATGTCACGCATCACACATAGACAAAAAAAAGGTACCAGTATCCCACACGCGTTGGCCCATTTCACGCCACTAATGATCACTGCTGCAAACTGAGGTGGCAAAAAATGTGTCCAATGCGATGCACTTCCCTGCTCCAGGTGACAGACTTCGCCAGCCGAGGGATGGAGCATGTAGAGGGAGCTGGTGGGTCGACACAGAGAATGCCTAAATAGGCTAATTAATGAATGGGAAGAGTCGTGAGACTGAAGCAGGAGCTGAAGAAGTTGTGGGATGGAGAGTCTCTTTGGCTCGGAGCGAACTTCAGTAAACTTCATTCTTTGACCTTCTTTAACTTCTCCGGTAGACATGTTGAACCACAGCAACAAGGGAGGATGTGGATGTTGCTTCAGGCTGTGACCCGATGTTAAAGACAGGAAGACACAACGTTCTCTGTGGCAGATACCCGGCAGAGGGAAGGTTGTTTTTCTATGGTCGTTTGCACAGATGGTCTGTTTGGTTGGAACAGAGGCGTGAGGGTAGCATTGCAGTGTGGCATCCGTGCTAAATGGTGAGGATGTGACTTTATTTTGTAGATACAGTAAAATGGCGATCACAGCTGATTATTAGACCTGTTTTCATGGTATCAAAAAGGTTTATCGGAAATAATAGCAATGGCAGGACTGTTTTCTTCAACACAAAAAACACCGTATGTGATCATGTGTGGTCTCTAAATAAGTGGGACTCCACAGCAGCATCACAGTCCAGCTCCTCCACCAGGAAGTCTGCCACGGCTTCTCTCTGACTTTATCCCTAGCAGACCTCCAGGTGGCCCGATGGTCCGCTGCTGTCAGAGAAGTGTCAAATATTTAATGATTCTGCTGCCACACACTCACCGGCACTACATTATGTTTCCTGTACACAACAACATCTCTCCGAGAGGCAGGGGAGGTTTCTCTTCCACCATTTTTGAGAAGCAAGTGGAAGGTTAAAGGTTGAAATGAACCATTAACAAATATCAGTAACATTTATTTAAAAACAAATCTCTCTATAATGGACATTCTGATTGAAATGCTTTAACAGTGATGCCTGCAGGAAAGGAAGGAAGCAGCAGGCAAAGGAGGATATGTATTATAGGAGGTTATATATCTGTATCATGCTAATCTGTGATTGGCCAAAACACCTTAACACAGACGTAGAGATGTTTACCAATCAACAATCAGAATACAATATTGAGGAGGCAGGAAGCTTGTAACGCCGCATCTTTGCTAGAGCATCTTTGGTAAAGCCTGAAGCCAAAGGTAAAGCGAGGAATAAATAATTATGTGCATATTGTCAACTACGTTTAAACACACCTTACTTAACCATACTTTATTTTAACTGGACTTCAGTTCGGCCTTTATAGTATAACTGAGTATCATTTTCCTTTATGTTTTCATCTTAATGGAGGTGCGGGTGCAAAATAAAAGAAATAACTAAATAAAATAACATTTCCTCCCGTCGTCTTCTCCATTGTTTTTCAGTCACCAGCTTCGACTGATCTCTACCATGAAATGAAGGCTTCACACGGTTTGGAAATTATGTGTTTTCACTTTGATGTGTCTTAAAACATCTGAGACCACCTCCATGGGTGGCTTGAAATAGTGGATTAAGAACTGTTGTTAAGATATCTTGGGGGATTTTACATCAGAATTGTAATGAGGTTAAACCTTATGCCAAACACACACACACACACACACACACACACACACACACACACACACACACACACACACACACACAGTTGTAGCCTTTTTAGCCTCGCAATTTTTCTCTCAATTTTCTAGAAAGACAAACCCCATGCACAGACACACACAGAAAGCACATAAGAGTGTTTGCGCAGCCTTGAAATGGAAGACCAAAGGAACATTAATGGATCTATCATGCCTCTTGCCGTCCTCCTTTCAACCATAGAGACATCACAAACAACCTTGTTGCTGCTCCACCACGGACAGCTTAACCAATCTGAGGCAAAGCAGAGGAATAAACAAGTCTGCAGCAGAGAGGAGAGAGCAGGAAAGGAAGAGGGGAGCAGCATCAAAGCAATGAGATGTATATAAATAGAAAGAACATTGATGGTTTTAAGCAACATTGCTGTGCATATGCTCTAATGGAAATGTGTTTTTTTCTTTCTATTCAGCCCCCACAAGTTGAACCCGAACACTTTGTCCCTGATGAGCTCTTCTCAACTGTCTAATTGACCCAACCTGAAGCCCAGTCTCCATATAGTCAATCTCGGAAACCCATCTCCTACTTGTCTAACAATGCATCAGCCTCCGGGAGGCAAAGAGCTCCATTACTGAGGTTCTTGTGTTGCACTTCAATCCATTCGCAGAGCTTATAATGCAGCATCTTTGATTTTGAGTATCTTCAATTAGACTCAGAGCCGAGGTCCGTTTTGTATACGTTGAGCCCCCCTCTCAACTGTGATAGCAGCTAAAGCACAACAAGCATAACAGTGGCAGTATGGTGGACCAATCATAGCTCATTTCTGCCTCTCATATGTAGCTGGTAGCTTGATAATCGCTGGTGGTGGCAGGAAGGCCACAGCAGCGACGCTATCGTTGTGACCCATCAATCACAAGGTAGCCACGCCCTAAAGCATACCCTGCTTTATTGTCATTTTTATTCCAAATGGGACCATCATTTACAAAATGGACATCATGAAGTATTGAAGAAGGCTTGAAACTAGAAATTGACACCATAAACTAAACAACAGAGAACATGAGAAGTAGTCATTTTCTCATCGACTTGCATGCAATTGGACTCCTTTGTGCAGCCAGAGGAGTCGCCCCCTGAAGGCCAGTGGAGAGAATGCAAGTTTAAAGCACATCTGCATTGGCTTTACTTTTCAGATCCAGATTCAGAGGTTTCTGCCTGGTACCAGAATATGTGGCGCTCAAGTGTAGGGGTTCTTAACCTCTCATAATTTAAAGCCCATTTCAGATTGTGAAAGAAAAACAGAGGACCATCTTATCCGATAAATGAGAGGGTAAAAAATAATAGGTAGAAAACAATGTGTTATGCCGCTGTCAGCTGGAATGACCTAAATAAATATTCTGCTTAGCCTTACCCGTCACTGCCTGCCATTATGAATACAAATTTAATGTAGTCGGGGTCATATTTCCTCACCACACACTATGAAGCATTTACTGGCGCAGTGTTCTCTCTCACATCACATTTTCATTTAAAAAACAATCCATGTCACTGCATCTGGGGAGCGTTAAGCATACAGTGAAAACGATCGTCGCCATGATGATGTCATGATTGGCGTGATGATATTCCAACAAAACTGGTCATTTGAAATAGGGTTTGTGCATTCTAGTGCACATTTTGATATACAAATAACTAGCTTTGTAAATTACCACCATAATTGGAATCTAGCCATTTGTCAGGACCTCCGTGGCGCACTAGGTCTCAGATCCATAAATGGGCACTGGCCCTGTGGTTCAGAATAGCTGCTCAAGGGCAGTTGGGTACCTTAAAAATGAACTCAATCATGTGATGAGTCAGTCAGCCATGACATCAGGTAAGGAGCTAAAATTAAATGTTGTCACAGTGTGCAGGTATTTTAAATCACCGTTGGCCGGGACTTTAACAGCAGGAGGCTCGAGACAGAGGTTAAGTGCAGACCAACCAGGTGTTTACTGTACACACCACCATGCCAATCAGCTTCTTACACAACAGGCACCGGCCCACAGGCAGCTTGTGGTTCTGACAGGCAGCAGCAGTGGGGACTGGCAGCCTTATATAGCCTATATAACCTCACTATAGGAACTCTGCCACTCAGCTGTTGGGGTAGTAGCAGGAGCAGATTTGGTTATCAACAGCTAATTATTAATGTCAATATGATTATCCATCCATCCATCCATTGTCTATTGCTTATCCTGTATTCACGGGGGGGGGGGGGGGGGGGGGGAGGCTGGAGCCGATCCCAGCTGTAATATGATTATCGGTATTAATAATTATATTTAATATATTATCATGATATAATCATGAATAAACGGGGCACCACCCTGGGATCAGGGAAAAGATAACCTAAAACTGTATTCAGTCTCAATATAAAGGTTTTATACTCACATGCCAAGGATCGTGATCATTGGCATGGAAGCATAAAAACAATCGAACAATTAAAAAGGCGTGAAATTCGAGCACTAGCCTTCACAACCTGCTGTTATCCAGTGACATATACACAACAAGCCCAAGAGACCACTAGTTATAATATAATAAGGTTTATTAAAATCAGTAATAATGATCACAATCAATAACACTGCCTTACTATCTAACTACCTAACACACAAAACTAAGCTAAACAAAGGAAGAGACACATGTGGAGTGTGTGTGCGTGCGTGTGCGTGCGTGTGTGTGCGTGCGTGTGTGTGTGTGTGGAGAGAGAGAGAGAGAGAGAGAGAGAGAGAGAGATGGCCGGGCGCGACCACCAGATGGAGCTATTCCCCACAGCGTTCAGGGGCGGAGCCACTGACGTCGGATAGAATCGCGAGAGAGGGAGAGAGAGTGAGAGATGGCCGGGTACAGCCACCAGATGGAGCTATGTCCTTAGCGTCCAGAGACGGAAACAGCTGGCGTAGGATACGTGTGGGGGCGGTGTATGTGTGTGTACATGTGTGTTAGCCAGAACAAAGAGAGAGAGAATGCGCATAATACAAGGGATCATTAAGCTATTACCATCACACGGGAGCCGTGAATGAACTGGCATTGGTTCGGCAGGACCCCGGTCTTTTAACTGATGGTAGATCACTTACTGAGCTCGTGAATGTGTCCAGACAAGAGTGGGGCATTATCCCTCTCGTTGATCAAACGTTTGTGTTTCTTCCTTCCGCGGGCAACAATATAATCGCACAGTGTGGCGATTTAGTCAGCTGGTAGCTGGAATCAAGGAACCGTTTGTGTTCCTCTTCTGCAGGCAAACAAAAGGATTGCGCGGTTGTTAGCGATCTTCTCAGGATCCGTAATCATAAAAGAAAAAGGAAAAATGAAGCGAGTAGAGAAAAAGAGAGGGAAAACAGTCTGTCGCTCGTCCAGCGAGTTTGGGGAAAAGACTGCGGCCTAGGACAAAGGAAACGCTGCAGACGTTATAAGTTGGTCTCCTGTTGCAGCGGTGTGCTGCGGTGGACGAGTCCATCTCCTGTTGCAACGTGGTGTTCTTAAGGCAGCGCCGGTTTATATAGCTCACGGCTGCTCCCGGGGACCCACTGGGGTACCTGTGGTTGTCAGCCAATAGGGCAACAGTTGTGTGACGTTGCACTTCGCACCTGGGTGAGAAGTGAAACCAAAATGGCAGTTGTAGTTTTTTATCTCCTTTGTTCCTTTGTCCTGACCGCATGTGAAGGCTTTTGTAGGCCGCATTGTGTAGTCCTCATGGTGTGGTCCCAACACAGCTAACAAAAAAACAAAAACAAAAACAGCAAACACATTCATATCAATTTCTACAACACTAAAAGTTACACATTATAACAATCATAGAAAACTGGAACAGGAGATCAAAGTACAACAACACCCATCAATAATAAACACATGGTATCTCCCGGGAACCTTTAAACGGGGACTGTTTTAGCACGAGCACCCACTTTATATCACTTTACAATCAAGCAGCCAGCACCTTCAATCCATTCTTTTATGGGTTATATAAATACATGTTGACAACAAAACTAAATGTATATTTGTCCGTGTAGGGAAGTCAGAAGGCCTCCAATCAATTCCAGCTGAGAGACTGCTGAATGTACCATTAATGCATGTCAATAAAACATTCAACTCTTATACTTCTTTTATACAGATTTTGCTGTGAAATACTAGCAATGAAGAGGATCTTTATTATGCTCCCCTTCTGTGGGTCTAGTCCTGGTCGTGGCTTTCCATCCAGACCCTCTTACTGCCTCTGCCATATTTCAGCTACTTAGCATCACACCGCCTTCCCTCAACACCTCTGCTTATCTCCCTCTGTCTTTATATCCTCCCCTCATGCCCAGAGTGCATCAGTGGCTTTGCATCCGATTGACATTCCACTATTAGATGTAGATTACACCGACGTTAGATAAATATTGTTTACAAAACCCAGAGGACACAGTCTGCGTTTAATACTTCTGAGCTAGTTGTCAGGAAATCCCTGGTTCCCCACATCGTTCTGATGCTATGCATTTTCTCTTCCTGCCACAGAACAGTTAAATGTTATCCCATTACGGATCCAGCATTGCATATGTTCCCGAGGATTAGTGTAACACTGTGGCTTGATGAGATAATAAGGTTGCCTTCAAAACACATCTACAGCTATTTTTATCCACGGATTCATGTTTGGAACTACAGAAGCACAGCAGTTTCCCTTTGTAGGAGGATAATAGAAATAAAAACGTAACGGCCTTTCTCTGGTCCCACCAAATTTTTTACTGACATAAGTATCCATATCAAATCTGTCCATCATACCATAGTCAGCAACATGCCTGAAAAATAGTATAATAAAATAATTTCTAAAGCCCAGGCCTTTGAAGGACCATCTGTCAATTCAAACCAAATTATTCTATTCTATATTCCAAGTCTCTCTCTCTCTCTCTCTCTCTCTCTCTCTCTCTCTCTCTCTCTCTCTCTCTCTCTCTCTCTCTCTCTCTCACACACACACACACACACACACACACTACTGTGTTTTGGGATTTATTATTACTGCATTCGATTGTATTTCTTAAAGTGCTGCCTTACAGGCATTTTCCATTTTTCCTTCCCTCCTCAACTCATTATTATAGCCTATATTCATCTAAATATAACTGAATAAAATATAACACTTTTTTGCCTTCTCTTATTTATTAACCTTTTATCTCACTTTCTCGCTCTTAGTCTTCACCCAATAGTTCTGAAATGTGTCTTTTTTATTACAGCCCAGTTCTCACATGGTTATTTCACTTCGGTATAGCATTTGATGCTAACGCTAAACAACGCGTTTTACTAAGGAAGATCCACAGATCTCACTTTCATCTGCAACTATTTTCTAAAGATAAAGAAAAACTCAGTTCACAGCGAGGTCAGTTTATTCTGTTGAAGAATCAGGATGTTGCTTCTGGACATAGACATCATTTTTCAATTTGACAAGTGCAAAAATATCAAACCTTTAGGTGCTACTTGAGGGAAACATGATGGAAAGGAAATGGTGCATGCCATTCAGCCAGACAGTTTGGTGGGATATATGACTCCCATCTGTTCTTCTGTCTCCGGCTGAAATGCACCAAAACTTCACCAGTGAAAAATATGAAATGTCTATCACACCTTCATCTACTCCCTTAAAGTGTGAGACGGATCCAGTTCGTCGATGGTGGATCCATGTATGATGAGTTAGTTGAGACAGGGGTGTATCAGTCGTGTCAATAGAAACGGGAGAAGTCAGGCACTAAATTAATCATTATAATGTCCATGCATGACATCCAGAATTAGCATATTAAATCACAGTAGTGCTGAGCTGCCCTTGAGTTGAAGGCTGGGGGGGGCACATATACGTTAGCATGTCAGAATTAGAGAAGGAAAGCAAGAAACCTGCAGACTTCACGCCTCAAATCTTCCCACTTCTCCTTTCTAACGCCAGCGAAGCCATTAGCAAACTATTGAGTTGTTACAAAAATCATAATGGTATCAAATCAAGCTCCGGAAACTGTGTTTGTGCTGCTACTGATACTTTCCATCTGTTTTCATTAAAATGAAAATGAGACAGCTCATCCATCTTTCTGCCAACGTGATTTTGCCTTGTATCCAGGGAACGGGGAATGTGAACGCATTCAATATCCAATATCCATTCAAATGACTGTGGCTCTGGTATGTACAGTATGCATTTCAATAAATTAGCCAAGGCCGAGGTCGTTAAACCTTACTCTCAGGAATTAAAACGGGAGACGCAGTATTCTAAAATGGTTACCTGCATGACTAGCCCAGTAGTCACATTTTAAGCAACCAAATATGATATTTCATTTAATTTTATACTTAAGTTTTCAACCTTCTTTTCCACTGTAGAGCCCTGTTCCCATTGGACAACACCCAACCCAAAAACTGCATTCATTACCTGGACAGACGACCCTACAGTCTTTAATGGCATCTATCGGCTCCAGCCAAACCCTTTTTTCCAGTGCGATGCTAACAATACATTATGAATAATATGGACAAGGAGGGAAAGGATGTAGAAGAGGTTTGGTTGGGTGATGGGAGCAGAAGGGTGTAGGGTTGCATGGTAAGGTGAGAGAACTTTGAGAATCCACTAAAATGTTCTGACAAAGCAAACTGATCAGCAGAGGCAGTACAGGACTTTAATCTCCTCCTTGATTGTCACTTTTGGAAATGCCCTTTGAGTTAGTTAAGTTGTTTAATTCTGTGGTTTCCTCTCCGTCATCGGGTCGATCCCTGCTGAAGGGGGTCACCTCGTCCTGCTTGCTCCTCCTTCAACTCATGGTTGGGATCCTCTTTCATGTACTCTGTGATTAAAAGGCCGTTGTGATCTGGCTGCTGTCAGCGTTTCAGGGGTCTCTTCGCCGTGTCGTTTATCTCCTGCAGAGCAAAAGGCGAGCTTCCCAAAGGAAGGAGATCTATGTTTTCTTAGGTCTCCTCCACCGGATGCTCTTGTTTGCATTTTGTTCTTCATGTTTTTGCCATCTGTTTCAGGTGTGAACGCCTGTCTCCTCAATGTTCTCTGTGGAATTTTTTTATTCTTTCAACTTTTCAGAGGAGGCAGAGTTACCACTCTCCTTTTTTTAAACAAAAACAGACGTAATATATTGTGATATTTACTGGAAACGACTATTATAGAGGCTGCTAAATGCTCAGGAAGAAAGGACGTATTTTCATAACTATTCACTATCACTATTGTTATCAATATGAGGATGACGTTTCTGTGTGTAAGAAGAAGACATATCTGTGTGGTGTGTTCAGAAAGAGCTCAAGGTTCTGTGCTCTTAACTGCCCAGATTTGAATGCGTCTTCTGCATAGACGCTGCTGCTTATTAAAAGTCACAGCTTTGCCTTGTAAAAAGAAGGTCTCCTCACAGCATGCGCGCCGACCTCTATGTAAATGTGCAGCTACATCTTTGAAACACCCAACAAATGTCTCTTAGCAACGGAGTCTTCCCTTTTCAGTATGTCTAGTCTACACAACAACATCGCAGTCTTGAAGTGTTTTTCAAGCCCCCACGCTTTTCATACAATAGATAAAACAAGTCACATTTCATTCTCACTTGTTTTCCTTCCTGTAGATGTCGTGAAGGGTGTGTTGGAGAGACGAAGAGAATGCATTGTAAACTCCACAAGCAGAGGAGACGGATTCTTCTTCTGAATGCCTACAGGCCATTTGTACTAACTGTGATACATCGCGTTTACAGGTACACTGACTGTAAGTACACCATATGATGTATAATACTCATCTGATCAATGCCAGAAGCCGCTAGCTGTTCCACGTCTCGATGTATGTCATGTAATCTACACCTCCCCCATCATACATTATGCAAAGAAACTATGGGAGCATATTGATGACAACAGATTTGAGAGAGCACAATACAAATCAGAGCACTACTCAGTCTGCAAGGCAACCTTTCGGGAAAGAGCCGAATTAGATTTGTGCATGAGGGAGGTCAGAACCACGAGTGTAACCGATGATGGAATTGTGTAATTGCCGCTCGCGCTCCCTTCTGCCGGTGTGAATCCTCAAACTCAAACTGAGAGAGAGGCTATTTGTTGACTGAGGGCTGGGACACGGTTTTGGACTACGGGGTACGGCACATGCACTCTGCAAGCTGCGGTGTTGGAGGGGAATAGGGAAGCTGTTCACACAGGTGCTCTTTGGGGGTGCTCGGTCGGATGGAAATGTTTGCGGGGACGCTTGTGCGCTCGCTAGGCGAGAAGTTTTATCTCCACCTTTAACTCGCCTTGACGTCATCTTAACAAACCCTTCTTTCTGGTTTCAGGACAGAAGCTGGTGTTTTTCTAACAACCAGGTGGACAAGACAATGTGTTGACACTTAATGACCAAGGGACTACAGGTGGAAAATAGCAAGTGTGCTAAAACCTGGTGCAATGCGTTTCTCCTTGTTTTATATAAGGCCAATGTTTGTTCTCTTTCCCTGTTTCAATAAATAAAATGACTAATGACTAAAATCACAGTCAATTTGGGGGTAAAATAATGAGTTCAAACCAGTTAAAGCCATTATAGCAGAGTCATCTTGAGAGTCAAATTAATTTAAAAGTAAATCACTTTATAATACAGCACCTTAACTTCTGAACCAGATGTAGGGTTCTCTTATTTCTCCTTTTTTGTTTTTATGAATAATTTTAACACGTAAAATCATTAAGTCTATTAAAAAAAAACAAGAGGAATTTGAGTGGAGCGCTGCCCTCAGAAAGCTGATAATGTGATGGGATCCAAAAAGCGGTTAAAACAAGTAGTACTTCTAACAATAATGCAATGATTATAGACTGTGGTTAAATTCTGAATTACATTGCATATTCAGAAAAGGTGTGACACAAAACTGTAAGGGGATCATTGGAAATAGCAGAATTTGGCTGAACATCAACCTACAGTGCAGATCCATAGCCAACAATCTAAATCGGTGACTAACAACGTTCGTCTCTGGGCTCACTTCACACTCGCTCCAATTACCGCAAAGTGTAAAAAAAAAAAAGGTAGGGTGAGAGGCAAAAAGAGGACAGAGAGGATAATACATGCCCAGCCATTCAGATCAAGGACATCACACTTGGATGGTATGCGTTTAGAGGTGAGCTCAAATCGGGCAAAAGTGAATTTCAGAGGCGTCAAAGGAAACACGTCAAATAGTCAATGGGTGCAGTCGAATAGTCAAAAAATAAGGTCCTAACTCCTATTCCTATCTCCTATTCCTTGACCTCTGGGGAAAACGTCACGGGGTCAAGGAAAGGCGATAGGAGAACTCAAAAGGATTTAGGAAAAGTCGACCGCGGTGCTCAGAGAATCCGACCAGACTTTCACTAAGCTACGTCATTAAAACGCAGCCGCTGATGATTGACAGCTGATGATCGGCACCTGCGATTGACGTGCGTCTGCGCTGGAGAAACTACAATAATGGACTACAAAAAGCGTATCGTCCACTTCTCCACATGTTGGTTTTATAAGCAGCTGGTTCACTGACCGGCTTCAGGTCCAGCAGCTCCTCCTTCCTGTTTGACCGGTTGCTTTATTTACGTTTCATTTGTGGTTTTAGTTTCGTTTTTGTCAAGTTTGTAACGTGAGTGAAATAAATGAAAAAGAAACATTCAATTATTATCGCTGCCCACACACATTTATCAACACTATTCCAATTACTATCTGTCTGCATGAAAGTAATTGTTAAATATGTAAATGCACATATCGTTTGTTTTCATGAACGGCCGAGGTGTGCGGCACTTTAAATGTTACTCTCGCAAAGAATTGTGGGTCGGCGTAATCTCCTTTCCTGTCGCATAGGAAGGTCCGTTGCATCCTATGCTAAAGGAGCTCTGAAAGGAAGCATTGGAGCTCCTTTCCTTTGCATTTAGAGAATTCGAACGGCTCTTATCATGGCGGCCACTTGTTTACTTCCGGGTCACTTCTTCAGTTAGGAACCTTCCTAAGCAAAATAGACTATTCGACTGGACCCTATTTTGCTTAGGAAGGTTCCTAACTGAAGAAGTGACCCGGAAGTAAACAAGTCGGATTCTCTGAGCACCGCGGCCGTCTTTTCCTAAGTCCTTTTGAGTTCTCCTATCGCCTTTCCTTAACCCCGTGACTTTTCCTTGTGTCCTAGTCCGTCTGGGGGACTAAATATGTTTTGACAAACATGAGACGTCCTTTCCACTGAAGCTGGATCAGCTGATCACGGCTGGATCAGCATCATTCAGCTGCAGAGAGTGTGTGTACACTGTTCTAATGAGAACAAAGCTGTAGGCTGTTTCCTGCTTAACAAACACCTGCACATGAATAACAACCTGCATTCTGTATTTCTACTGGCAGAATGCATTTATATTATTTATTCAGAATTTGATTACCGTCTCTTTTTAACACTGGAAATATTAGTATAAGTGTTTCGGGGGGGATTTAAATTATGTTACTCATTTCAAACTTTACGCCCAGGAGTAGGAAATAGAAATTAAATGTAAAACATGTTTTTGCTGACTTTAATTCTATCTCTAATAAAAGTTAATGGGGGGAAATAGCAGATCGTGAAAAGAGAAATCTTCTCATAAACTATAAATATTTGTGGTTGTTTTTGTAGTTCAGATCTACAATAACAGATCAAATAAGAGACTTGGGGTGTACTCAAGGCCAATAACTGGATTATGGGTGAATCCGTCATAAATAAGACCATGTTGCTAATTGTTATCGAATTCAACAAAATATGCATTATAAGCGTTTGATTCTTAAATCCTCCCACTTTATTTATATGAGTGATAATGTGGGACAGCGTGCTTTGGGTAATCTGGGACAGTCCTTTAAGATATTAAATGGGGAAATAGGCGTTTAGGCAGTTGCATACACAGTTACATTATTGAGTTATAATTAACTTGATGGAATGTTTTACAGAACACGAAGCGATGAAGAGAAGAGATGGTGACAGGAAGAGCGAGGGGAATGAGAGAAGGTCCGGCCCTCCCTGCAGGTTTGCATGTAGCATCCAGTCCACAAGGTTGCAACACTTTTGTTTGACATTATAAATGTATTTCCACATTTACATTTTGCCTGAGGCTCCCCTTAAAGATTACCATCTTAAAATGATGAGTCATGACAAATCATGCATGTTAAATTGTTTTGTTTTATGCTCCGTCGCCACAAATCACTGTGTTCACGGTATTAAAATCAGGTCTCTCAGCAAGAGTTACACAATTACACGCAAATTAATGAAAAATAAACAACACGATCGGTCAATAATAATTTGTTGCTCCAGTCTCTCACGCCGTCTGTTGCATTCCCCTCCAGAAGAAGACAGTTGAAAGCTAATTGGTGCATCGCTGACATGCTAAATGAATATAAGCACAATTTAACAGATCACTTCTTCACCATCAAATGACCCTTTTTAAAAAGTCTGCTCTTCAAAGACTCCAAACTACTTAACACACGATGCACGTTAAGCTACTCACGCTGAGAAGCTGATTCACATTCAGCTCCTCGCCGCTTTAAATGAGCTTCAAAATGATGGACATCATAACAAAAAAACTCCAGGAGGAATTTGACTCCTCCACTACACCGGCGTGATCTCACAGTTTTGGTCACTCAGCTTAATGATATTGGAAATAATAATTGCCGGGCTCGGCAGCACGCGAGGACCGATTTGGACAATTATCCCGTGCGGTGTGAAAAGGCGGAGCGGCCCACGATTCTGCACAGAGCGTTTAACCTCGGAGAACTGCTCCCCACACCTCACCTGTCTGCTGCAGCATCTCACCTCTCCGTCTATCAGCTTTAAATTGCCCTGTTATTCATTCGCCCTGTCAGCATCAGCACCGTTAATCACCGGACAAAGTTCTGAGCAAGTCTTGACTCCATCTGCACCGTCGCCGTGACTATTAGCGATTCATTTTGCCATATATTTCCTCATCTATACATTAAGTATATCTGCTTCTTTCCTGTATCTTGTACAGCTCTCTTGTTCTCACGGGATTGTGGGATTTGGGAGTAATGTGTACACTATTAAGGGACACAATAGGGTCAAAAGTAACCTAGTCTTGCATTGCCTGTGGAGAAGGGTCTGGCAGGGTTGAGCTCCCCCAGCTCTGGCTCGTTTGTATTTCTTTCAACCAATCACAACGGTCGTGGGCCTCTGACCTTCCTTACTCTTCTGTTTCCAGAAACTCTCACCGCGTCGCCACACGTTGTCATATTACAGTACATCGTCACCGACCGCTAGTTCATGAAGAATGATTTGAATTCTCCTTTGAGGAGGAATGCTGGAGGAATTTTCTAATTTATTTCACGGTCACCTCAGTGATTCACTCACATTCGGACTGCGATGTTTTTAAAATTATTTTCTGTCACAACTGACAGAAAGGTATTGAGCCACAAATCCAAATGTCCCCTAATCCTCAACTCAATGGAGAGAATAAATGCCAGGGAGCTTTAAGGCAAACAGTCACCTTTTAATGTGACAAACTCAGCATAGTGTTAGTTCAGGCACCAAGGTCATGTTCAGTTCATTGTGAAAGCAGGTGGGGCATTTGGCTACAAGGCATGTTCAAGGTGATGCCTTTAGGCTTTACACCTTTAGTGGCATCTATTTGGTGTTAACTGGAGAGATAAAATGTATGTTAGCCGTATACCTTTGGTTGTCATAGCAGCCTAATATGTGATATTTTGTCAGAAGCAATTTCCTGGATTATCTAACATAACTGATTCCTTTTGTGCTTCATAGCAGAATTCAAATTCAAAACCAGAAATCGATGCATCTTTGCCCTCAAACATACTTCTACTACATGGAAAAAAAAGGTTTTAGTATTTCTAGGAAACACCTTAGACGGCAACCTGATGCAAGCTTCCCCACCTCTCCAAAAAAGAAATTGCGTCAGAGATGTCGTGAGGAAAATGCAGGAGGCGGTTGCAAATAGAGAACTTCTTCATTTACTTGTCTTCACACCTTCACCAACTCCTCCTTTTCATGTTAGTCTGCTGCTCGTCTCCGCTTTGGGCTTTCTATGGGAAGGGCAGCGAGGTCCAAGGACGGAGCCATGCCGCCATGTATATTATATAAGTATTACTGCAAACGGAAAACCAAGTTATATTTTTACAAAGTGGACCTGATTGAATATTAAATTATAGATATTGCACTCATCTCAAATGGAATACTGGCAGAGAAATAAGAAACTTTCTTTGTCTTCCACGCTCTTTTCATTTATTTCAAGCTTTCTTTCCAGCTTTTGTCGACACTTTCTCCACATTTCTTATTTTAAACATATAAATAACCATGTATGAATACATGAACATGACTCACACTCTCCCTCGCTTCATAACACAGATGTTAACAGGAAATAGTCCGACCTGCTGTGGCAGTGGGGCTACTCAAGCCCAGATGTTTGCCTCTCCAGTCACATCCTCAAGCACTTCAGGGGGGCAGCCTGAGGCGTTCCCAGGCCAGATGGGATATGTTATCCCTCCAGCATGTTTTGGGTCCGCCTTGGGGTCTCCTCCTTGGCTGGACGTGCCCAGAATACCTTCACGGGGGAGGCGACCAGAAGGGAATCCAGATCAGACAACCAAATCAGTTCAACTTCACTTCCGCTTTGAGCTCCTTCCAGATATCAAAGCTCCTCCACCGAGTGCCAAAGGGTGAAGCCGGACTGGGAAGTCAACTCATCTGGCTGCTGATGGTCATTTGTCAGAACTCATGGCCAAACTGTAGGTGAGGAACAAATTAAGAGCCTTGTCTACAAGCTCAGGCCTCAGGGACAGTCCTGGCTGACCTCCACTGGATTTATAGTACAGGTGATCAATTATTTGATTAGATTTTTGTATGTTAAATGTTAAGCGGTTAGTACCTATTAGCTGTCGATGTAGATATCAGAGTAAAAAGGGACAATGAAATGAAAATGTGGATTAGAAGTAACACAAGTTAACACAATTAAACCTCACTAAATTCTGTTTTAAAATCTAACACTTGAATATGAAATATTTATTTGTGACTTTTGCAAATTTCACTTTTCGATAGCCATGAAGCACCATTAGAGGCACCACACAGCATTCATGTGAAAAGAAAATGTTGCTTTCAAGTGATTAGGCCTACACCATCAAGTGATTACACCATCAAGTGATTACTCTCTCATATATAGCTACATGCATACACACACACACACACACACACAAAGTGAGACTCACTTCAAGGTCATCACGATTGCCTATAAAGAACAACGGGAGAAAACGCTTGAATTTCATCAAAACAAAATTATGTTCTGATGAAATATAATTGAGAAACGTGTTAACTTGCATGCCAAATTAATCAGAGCACACAAGGCCAAATTGCCCCCTAAGTTACCGTACGCACAGTTGCCAACAACTTCATTTCAATGTTAAATGATGGGATGTATTTTGGTCAAATTGAGTCCACGAAGCACTGAAGCTGAAGATCCTGGTGGGAAAACTCTCACTGTTTATTAAAACATCAGGTTGCTCCAGCTGTATGTTTATGCACATACAAAACTGTCTAAAATGTACACTACGGAACAGCATCAAGCTCCCGATATGATGCATGAATGTTGCCTTTGTTCCCTTTGGCAGCAGGGGTGTCCATCTTTTCCATCCAAACAGCGGTTTGATTCTCACTCAATCTGCAATTTCACACTGTTTCCATTAAATTCAAAACAGGCTTTTCTCAAAATAAACGAATGAAAAGCACATTGCCGAGTGACAATTTCCCCCCACGATGTCATGCGGCGACAATGACTCGGCGGCTGCATAATAGCCTCGACGGCGTGGTCACGGCAACGCTGTATTTTTCGGTCTTGCGTGGGAGATTGCAAAAAGGGGGCTTATCTGTTCACAAACTGTGTGTGTGTGTGTGTGTGTGTGTGTGATGAGGCCAGCTGGTAGGACTTCAGCCTGTTGTGGTTAATTTGTTGGAGCAGGGTCCGGTGCCAACTGGGCATGTCCCCCGTTTCAGTGCTTCGTTCGACACACTTGAGCACACAAACACGCTGACGTCGCACCGTGGCTCCGTCCGACTGTAGACACGAGGCCGCTCTGCTGCCCTGCAGGGGGCAGACGAGCTTAAATCACTTGTTGAAGAGGCACTACACCAACGACACTGCAGCCATATTGACCAAAGGGGCACCACGCCGAATTTATGGAAAACATTTCAGCGAGTCGCTATCATATCTGGACAGTTGTGTTCTGCAGTATCCCGCGGTGCTCATTTAGTTGGTTTTCCTCCTCTTTGTTTTAGCCAGTCAACACTGTTAGCCTTACCCGCCTCCTCCTCCTCCAGCCCCTCTATTTCACCCCTCTATCTCGATTCTCTCTCAGGCAAAATATAGACGCAAAGTCAAGTTGTTCAGAACAGCAGTGTCTCAGGGAAAACCCAGGGGAAATGTGCTGGGAATTGCTTTCATTTTGTTAAAGACAGGGGGTATTCCTTCCTTTTTTGTTCAGCACGACCCGGCACAGCTGTTTGCACAATTCAACAAAAACTTACTTACACATGGATTTTCTCCACCGTTTTTTTGCCATTCCTCCCTCGCAGCTTCGTTTTCACATGTTTGTAATTTGTTTGCTCTTATCATAAGAAAGGGAATTCAAATTTAAATTATAATAACAATAATAATAATAATAATCATAACAACATGTCAAATGTTATGGAGGAACTACACCTCCATCACTAGCAGGCTGGTTGTTAGTAGCTGCTCTGTCTCTCTCGGTGAATACCTCTAAAGCCTGAATGAAATATTCATCAAAGGTACAGTTCCCCGGCTAAATGCGGCAGCATAAATACAGCTCTGTAATTGTGAACACGTGGGATCCAAGTCAGTCCAACCTGACTGATGAGCTGGGCTCAGCGTTCAGCAAGCTTTTCATGTCGAGAAATGCCTCTGCCAACTGCCTTTAAGCAACTTGTTTGAAATACTGTCCTCAGAACAGTGGTTATGACTGTGTTTTAAGAGAAATCCAATGCACGAATGCAGACAGACAATCCCCGGAGTCTCAGTTTGAGCAACAGTTGACTTTGAAGGCCTATCGAAACACCGTTGTGAAGGTGATACTTTACGTCTGATTGCAGTGACTGTGAGGTAAACAATGTTCATGGTAATCCACCAGGTGTGCTTGCACGTATTTGCTTTGCCTAAAACATTATTTTGACAGATTATGTCGTGTTGCCGTCCTGCGGGTCTTTTCAGAAACGACTGCCACTTACAGTGATAAAAGCAACCAACCTGTGGAGCTCTGTGCCATGTGCACTCTCAGGGTAACAAACGAAGCTTCAGGCACCGTCAAGTGCAGCTCTGTGGTGGTAAACGGAGGGGGATTGCCCCTGCCCCCGTACCATTCTCTTCATTCACACATATGGCCTCTAAAATAATATTTTCTTCAATATATGTTAGTCTGATCTTTGTTTTCCCAATAGGGCTGATAAAGGTTTCATGGTTTGTGAGGGAATGTGTCATGGCCGGAAGGAGTGAATCTCCTTCCTGACAACTTTCCAAAACTACAAAAATGGTCCTTTTTAACACTTGAATGTTTCTCTCAACATTCTCACAAAAAGGGGTCAGGGAATACTTTAAGAATCAAAGCAGTTCCTGGTTTAATGCTGGCATAAAGGGCACTTCTGCAGGTTTGTTGGCTACAGTCACTTTTGTCAGATAATCAGGTGTTCAGAACATCATGCTATATGAACAACGAGCCTATTTTGTTCCTCACAAAGGACGACCTATTCCTCAGGACTGTTACAGATGGGTTGTGTACCAACTTCCTCTGCTTCTTCTAGTGTTGGTTTCCACAAATAGTAGCAACCCTACCAATTTCTTGATTGACATGCTGGTTGATTTGGAACGATCCTCCTTCTCTCAGACCATCAGACCATCAGCTCATCAATGTATTCAGTAATCACAAGCTGCAGTTTGGTGGATGCTCATCAGGTCATCCTTGTAGTTCCTTCGGTGGAGACTTTATCTGGTCTTACTGGAGCCCCACACCTACACCCCTACACCAACCATCTGCCTCTGTAATCAGTATGACTTCAAAGGCTCTTACAAACGAGACTGGGGAGATGAAATGTCTCATTGCTATTCACACTTACATCGGTGTCCATCCCCCGTTATGAATTCTTGTAAAGCTGCAGGTCACTGAAGTATCTTGTGATCAGCGGTTTGTTTATGCGGTCTGAGAAATGGAAGCACTTCAGTGTGAGGCTGATGAGCTGGTGAAGAACTGACCCACGGGTGTTGACGGGTAAACATGGAACATGGTCTTTTTTTTATCCAAATGTGGACAAAAATGCAGACAGGCCGTAAAAGTCTCTTCAAAGACTCTTCAACCAGGTGGCAGAGACATTCATTTACTTTCTATGATTCGTTGTTCGAAAATGAGGCAGATGCAATGTACATTCTGTCTTATTCGCTTTCTTGCAGAGTTACTTAGAACCCACCAGGGGATGATTAGCTTAGCTTAGCTTAGCATAAAGACTGGAAGCAAGGGAAAACTGCTCGTCTGGCACTTTCTTAAACAAATTCTCAGTACGTCCAAAGCTCACAAATGACTACTTTGTGTCAAATGTGTTTGTTACACAAGCAGAAATTTAAAAAAGACAAAATTTGTCAATGAATTTGAAAAGTCCACCGCCAGGTGTTAAATGGCCAGGAAGTAAATGGCGTTTGAACTTCTCTCTGTGTGCGCCCATGAGACTCAGATTCAAAACGGTGAAATTTCATGCCGTAGGTGAAATTAATCTACTGCCAAGGTCTGCTTTAGCTGCATTGTTTTTCTCCCGCTCTCCATCTGCATACATCCTCTGTAGATGAAGAGATCGTAAACGTGATTACTGTCAGCATATCATGAATGGACACTGCTACCTGATAAGACTCAGTGCACACGGTTACTATAGCAGTGATAATTTGTGTGTTTAATCCCCCACCATAAATGAATCCCCACATACATCTAAAGAGTAAACAACGCAATGCCTCCAGAGAGAGGTCTTACTGCTGGTGAGATGAAGGCTTTTAAGTGATGGTCCAAACACACTGGTTAATGTTACTGAAGTCAGGAGGCAATTGTGACAATACACAAAAATCCTGTTAGTTATTCATAGACTTGGGGAGATGACAAGTTCCCCTTGGCAATGCATCAAACAGACACACACACACACACACACACACACACACACACACACACACACACACACACACACACACACACACACACACACACACACAGATGTTAATCACATGACTCCTTGTATTTGAGCATGGAAGAAATAATTGGAGATGTCTTTCATTTCCATTATAAAACACTGTCATTTTCCCAGAGAATAAAAAAAGAAAGCAAGTGATTAGTAAACAATTTCTTTATTGTGATGTGCTGCTGTGCATGTAGACAGCCATTGTAATTTCAGGCTGTCAAAGACATATGGCTTTACTTATCATAAAAAAACACAACCCCTGAAAGAAAGTCTCATTTGCATTAATGCTACAGTTTGTGTTCTCGCCATTATAAACACCATATGTTTCATTTAAATACTGTATTATGAATATGGATCTGAAAAGAGGCCATTTCAAACACAGCAGGCTGTTCCCATTCACCGTTTGTATACTTACACCTACGACAAACTCACATATGACAAATTCTGTGTAAAGAGGAGATTTGGAAACAAACACAGAACTTTCACCTAGGAGGCCAATGTTTGTGTCCTGGACAAATTGGGTAGGTAACATTCATGCTTAGCTCATGCCATGTATTTATTTACCCAAACCAGGTAGTTTTGTTGCCTTAATAGGCTCTACACTGCAGGAGTTTGTGCTGATTGCTTGTGCTTGAGCATGAAAAATGACAAATAACTTTCTATAAGCTATCATACAAACTATTTTAAGAGGATATGCTGAACACTGTCACATACAGTCCCTATAATTGGGGGGAATAACCAACATAAACGTGCCAAATGCTTCTCCGGGTGGATGTCCCATGTGTGGTTTTAGCATCTTCCAGTATTATGTGGGATGTTCAGTGTACCTGGCAGCCCGTCGTCTCTCGGATAGGTTTACAGCAGGAGAACCAGCCCAGCAGTCCAACCAAGGACAACAAGAGGTTATTAAGTAAATCTACTAGCAATCGTCGCCTTCCACGTGGCTCAGTCTCTGCCGGGGGGCTCCCTCTGTGATATGGCTTGTTTTCAAGTAACAGGCAGTGAAAATGGCCATCTCATTATTTTTAATGGGCGTTTGAGATGAGGCTCCGTTGCAGTGGTGCACTGTCATTTAGATGCCCGGGAAGCGCGGGGATGAAAAGGAAAAATGGATGAGGTGCGCGCGGAAAGAGACTTTTTCCGGATGTGGCGGAGATGCGCTTTAACCATTGTTGCATCCATGTGTGTTAATGTGTGTTTACTTTGATCAGCGTTGTACTGACAGGGAGAGGGAGAAGAAAGAAATAGGAAATAAAGATAGGATATAAGAAATAGAGAGAAATCTGTTCTCCGCTGAAGCGTAACAGTGTTTGCGTCTGGCTGTAGCCCAGACCGCCACAGCACATGCTAATTGTGATCATTTTTCAATCCACATTACTCAGTTGGCTAGCGAGTTCATCTTGAAGCCCCCCACCCCACCGACGGGGTGATTAGGTGCACATATCTTCTATATAACGCTGGAGCTGCCACCAGCCCTGACTAAATGCCATTTTTTTCACCGCGTTTTCCATCCAGATGAGTTTTAATTAAGTCTGCTCGCCGCGCTCCTCCGTGGCCGCTCTAATCAGAACGCGGGAACGTTGCCTTTTTCTTCACTTGTTCTGTGAGGGATCCCGCGGCATCTGTTGAGCCCCTGTCTCACCGTAACAACCCCCCCTTCGTCAGATTGCCTGCATACGAGACACACACACAGACAGGCACTGGGGTTAGCGTTTTTGATACGGCAACAGACAATCAGTGTGTGGTTGTCGTGTCATTGATTAAGATGGGTGAGGTTATTACACTGCCTGGATATGCACAGATGCTCCCCGATGAAGGCCGAAACATGCTGGACTACTGATTCATAAAGGAAGAAATACTACAAATATTTATTTATTTATTACACTTTGCCCTCAACTGTTCTAAACCACACTTCTTTTCGCAACGTTAAACACAACTTTCATTAATGAGATCTCTCGTGTTCACATGGAACACCCTATGGCTCAAAATGCCAACGTTTTTTTCTAAATGTTGCCCAACTGTTCAATTTCACAATGGGCTTTTGCATTAAGGGGAACACAGGCGAGCTCTTCTGTTTTGGATGCCAAGATATGAGAAAGACATGAGAAAGGAGGGAGCGAGACCAGGACCGAGGACAGCCATAATCTCTGATGAGATGGTTCCAGGTGTCTCTCTTTAGGTGTGCTTTCTTCACTGAAACTAACATTGGTGATTCAGGGCCAGGTATCACCTGTTTCTGCAACGCTGGAATTTCTGGCATGCAGCTCTGCGTCAACTTTCCTGTGAATCATTCTCTCATCACTTCACTTGAAATGGCCAGGCATGAGAATGAGAATGTTTGTGTACCTCTGTCTGAAATCAAGGATACAATGTTTGCAAATGGCAGCTGCAATCATTGTGAACTGTTGTTGTTTGTGAGAATGGAAGGTTTGTCAGCAGCAAAAGGAAGTAAATATGAATATGATTAGGAAATGAATAGGAAATGAATATGATTCATATCAAGAATGGTGTCGACACTTCTTCTGTGAAAAGCAAAGTGATATTGCATGATGTATTAATTATGTATAAACACCTCTGTTTTGGGAGCATTATTTTGGACACACCTCTGAATGTGTAATGAACACGGAAGAGACACCATGACCTGCTCATGAGAGTCGTGATGTGTCATGAGAAGTGTTTAGTCACGGCTGGCTGCTTTGAGAATGCTTGAATTTGAACTTTTGCATTATTTAAATGCTAAAACACATTCACACAACACCGGGAATCAAATCAAAGACAGAAGTTTGGGCTTTTCTGGAAGTCTGTCACACTTACTTAAGGCTAATTAAGCTGAAATCGGATGTGTGATCACGACTGTGTGTTTTTATGTGTTTGCCTGCTTAGGAGCTGTGTAATAACGGCCCACTGTGCTTTATTTGTCCAATTACATGTGGCTACATGTGATCAAATGAAAGCAGGAGGTGCAAAGTGTTGAATTTCTAGAAGAAAGGCCATTGTCTTCTCATAATTGCGTTCTTTCTTCCTATTCAAAAGAATTAGAAAAAAAAATAAAAAATCCAATCGGAGACGGTCGGGTGGGTTTGACGCCCTCTCATCGCTCATTTCTCCACGCATCACATTTTCTACTTGATATCCGCATTGTTCTCCATTTATTCTGTATATGGGTCGGATCAATATGAATAAATCTGCCTCTCAAATTAAAGTGTGATTACAAGTTGGCACGTTTAGCACCGCTGTTTCTCACTAGCTGAGATGAAGTCACACTTAAGGGTTAAAGGATGGGTTACTGACCTGCAGGAATTAAGCGGTGTGTGTGTGTGTGTGTGTGTGTGTGTGTGTGTGTGTGTGTGTGTGCATGCTCCGTGTCGAGCAGGAACATAACAGATAGCTCTTTCTTAAAACCATTTGCCGTTTCCCTCTCGTTATTATCCCAAAGCAGGAAGCCTTTGTTTAAGTGTGTCTTCTCCCTGCGTGGTGTGTATCATTAACGGCGGAACAAGAGGATGAGACGACAAGCCCCGACTTTATATCAACCCCGAAAATTTCACAGAGATCTCAAGAGAGGGTTCAAGATTTCATTTTCACAAGCCAAAACACCCCCACGTCTTCCACACCCACACACAGAAAGGTCTGTATTAACGGTGGTGTATTATGGCACGCGTTCCCCAGACACATACTTGTTAGTAGGTTACATATTTCATGGCTCTTGGGAATAGAATCGCCTGGAGTGTTGTGGATGCACAGGTGGATCAGGGAAACTCCACTGGGAACCACATTAGTGGGTGAGCGCCCCGAGGAATTAAAACAGAAGGATGATTCAATTGATGACTCATATATTCATGAAAGTTTATGCCTTGGACTGCAGCTGCAGTTTACTCTTTTTTAAAACAGATTCAGTAACATGATTCATGCATCACCCAAAACAAGTGACTGTTCATTAAGCTCCGTTTTCTGTTTTCTTTGTATGACATCAGTAATAAAAAAATAAATAAAAAAAAATCTGTTGCAAGCATCAAAATATACATTATGTGTCAAAAGTAAAAGTCTCATTATGCAGAATGTCTGCGAATGATTCTGTGATAATATACAGTATATTATACTATTGGATTATAATTATTGATGCATTTGGGTTCATCATTTTAATGTTGCAGCTGGCAATACAGAGTTAAATTCCCCCCTGGGGACCAATAAATACTTGATAATTGATATAAAAATATAAATTCTCAAGAAACATACCTCATATTTAGTAGTACAGGACTTGCGTACTAAGTTACTTTGGTCGAGGTAGCCTACTGTTTTGGGAACATATGCACTGACACAACATACAATCAATAGCTATTAGCTATTATCATCAGCACGGCAGGTGGCCCCCTCCATATTCATTTATTAGCTTAGTTTACAGACAGGTCAAAAGGGCATGCAATAGGTCAAGCTGATGCTCTGTGCTGGACCACAAGACAAACTGCTTTAAATGATACGTTGGGTGTTTTTTGAACAGTTCATTACTCGTTTGAATATTATTTATTTTTCCCTAGTTCCAACCTATGTAAAGGCAATGCTTTTGAGTATGTTCATACATTGTACGTAAAAATCAATCAGACAGTGTATGAAAAGGGATGCAGGAGTGCTCCCCCATGAGATAAAGCTCGGAAAGGAAAAAAGTATGTTTTTGATTCATTTAATTTGGCAATTAGATAGAAACATGTCAAAAAAGGGGGAAACACAGGAGAAGTCGTACTAAGCTTCATGTCTTGCCACATGTGGTGTGGGTCTTTTTTATTCCCAACCTAAACAATTAGTGGATTACAGGGTCGCGGTTGTCGACAGTGAATGGAACCGTACCGCCCGCAAATGATGTTGGGGATTCCTAACTCTCTAATCACCTTAGAAACAGCAGCTATGCAGCGTTGCTGAAAACAATGCTCCAATGTGTGTGCGTGTGTGTGTGTGTGTGTAAATCAAAAAGTACTTTACATAACGCTTACAATATTTTTACCACTTCACAGAAAGAAAGAAAGGCACTTCAGTTTTTGTTGATCTCTATTATAAACGCGCTGATGACATCCTGCTTTCCATTCAAATTAAAAAAATAACAGAAAAACACCTCTCAGGGATAAACTTATTTGGGAAAGAATTGGCAAGTGTTTTCAGCTTTGGCCTTGCAGCACACGGCCATTTCTGAAGGCATTCATATTTGGCAATTGCCCTTAAAGTGGAAGAGGTAGACGGAAGATAAAAGAGTACGGAAGGGAGGGAGGAGGTGGAGAGGGGGCAGCGAGGGATGAATAAGGATGATGAAGGACCAGAACCAGAGCAAAGATTATCCCCGGGGCTTGTACCAGGGCTCTGCTCCTCCAGCTTGAAGGTCCCTTTAGGAGGTTAGGGTCAGGCAGCGCTCCAAATCGATGGGACGAGCAGGGACCGAGAGGCTCCCTGCTAATACCTGCTCCATGCTAATACCGACCGCTGAATCCCTACTGGGTAATGTCATCCATCACCCTGCCGCCGCCACAGATAGAGGAAGAGGAGACTATTGTACGCGGAGATAGATGACGGAGGATTTGCTCTTGCGTCTTTCGCCATATATCCCAGAACTGATTTTAATAAATGTGGTAATAGGGCAGCAGGAAGTCCCTGCACTGTCTCTGGTCCCTTCAGCCAAAGAGATAAATGCCAAGTCTCACAGGTCTTGTGGGACAGAAAGATGTTAATCCATATAGTACATTTTACTTGCCCCGGCGTCTGCGTCACAGTGCAGATACATCATACTCGCTATTGATTGGCCCCCCTGTTCTGACAAGGGCTTCTAAATTAGATATTTCACCCACTGTGTTGGTTTTCTAACCAGAGGCCCACAGCCTGGTCAGTGTTGTTTTGCCTCAAGTTTAATTTAGTTTCGTGAAAAAAGGTTCAAGGTTTGCTGCTCCATATCCAGAGGGGAGTACATTCTTTGTTAGTGGCTCAGAGTCAGAAATACGTTTTGCACCGTTTGTGGTTGTTTTGTGATCTTCATGTTTCCCGTTTTATTTGTGCTTATTCACAGGCTTAGGAAACGTTTTTAATGAAGACAACAAAAGGCGTATAGAAACCAGACTCACACCGAAATTTTTTGAGCACTAATGAGATTATTTAAAACACCTTCTATACCCGCAGCCAAAAGTAGATTTGGTGTGAAAACACTACATTGCCTTTGTGAATCTTAGTGGGCGTTCAGAATAATAATAAAAAAAAAAAAACACACCGCGTTTGAAAGAACACCCACGAGGGTCTGCGTGGGCGTTTGGGCTGCTGTTTTGAGTAATAAAGCAGTGACATTTGAAGGCTTAACAGACGACGCAGTAGGAGAAGCTAATTTAGCATTTAGGGTCCTGGTATTGTACATGCTGGCAGCCATAGCTTACTGGGACACTTGGATAGAACAGAGCCACCAGTGAGAAAGGCCACCTCCAGCTCATTCACAGCCATTTCAATGTTTTTTTACATCATGATTTGAATCTGTGCTCATGTACAGGTGCAATTCACATTAAAAAAATAAATAAATAAAGAAGCACCTGCTTCATCTCTCACTCTGCTCCACTATTTTCAACTCTCTCCATCTTTTTGCTTCCATTTATCACTCTCCCTCTTAGCCCAGACTGCAAGCAAAGTCAATTTTTTTTGCGCACACCGAGATTGTATCCAGATTGATTTTTTAGAAAGTCAGGGCAGCAAAAAATAAAATAAAAAATGCACAACAATGTGATTTTTTTTGCAGATCCAAACTCCATTTGGAGGAGGTTTGAAATGCGACTTTAATTGGATTTCTACAGATGTGCCTCGGTGCGGACACTCTGGCCATTCAAAGTGGATTTTAAAGTGTCTTTGTATCAATCTCAACACGACGCATGTATTACTTTGCGGATGGCGATCACACCACTCACGCCAGCCACGACTGCAGTGCGGAGCGTGGCGATGTAAACCTGCCGTCTCCGTAGCTCCGTAGCTGAGTTTGTCAGAGGAGTTCTGCACCGGCTGGTTGTTTGGAGCCAAAACGACAGACTTTCATTTCTCATGCTTCTGCGTTGGCAAGCTGCATCAACGTAGTTAGGAGGCCTTCGTGATTACCACAGCGACCAATGGAGATAAGGTCGGTGATGTCTGGACACAAATCCGATCTGATCACTTGCAACTAACAGTGCAGGAGGTTTGTCTTAAAGATCTGATTTGAGAAACGTGCCGGATTTGCCTGCAGTCTGAATATAGGCTAACGCTTTGTTCTCACTGTGTGCTACAAAAGCAACTAAAATGGCCAAATACATCGTCAGAGAGTTGCTGTTGAAGTGTTGCTCAAGTGCTCGTTGACGTGGTTTTTACAATACAAAGCTCTTAGCAAGTTGTTACTCTCAGGATTTTCCACGTTAATATGGCTGCTTGCGCTAAAAAGGTATTTTTACACCACTTTGTTCTCCCGTCCAGATTTGACAGTGGAAGAGTTATTGTAATGGGTTTATTTAGATGTCGGCCTCATTACGTTATTCAGTATTTTCGTAGGTGAGACCACAACCTTTAGGTCGGTCTCTTAGCGTTGTTCCACTAGAGATAACAGCTTGCCGTGGGTGTCGGTATATTTAAAGTCACTATCTCCCCAACTGTTGCCTCTCTTATCAGAAGACACCGAATACACCCAGCATTTAGACTGACCCAACACGGTGATCTAATCGCTCTCTCCGTCTTTCTCCATCTTCCTTCTGAGCACAAATAAAGGAGAGAAAAGGCCATCGGGAGGTGAGGCCTGCCCCTACTACATGTTTGTTTCTGGCAATGCTGTTTCCCCTCCTTTTATTCCACTCACTATGCTCGACCTAACATTTTGTTAAAAAGGTGTCAGTGTGAGAAGATAAATGTAGTGTGGTCTATCTGTGGAGGCCAGCAGGGAGAGTGAGGGAGCGAGGCTATAAAAGGCAAACATTCATTCTAATTAGATCCCACTCGAATCACTTAAACAGCTGACTTCCTTGTATCTCCCAACTGCACCGCCGCTCACGGAGCTGCCCTTCAGCCATCTTCGAGGCCAGTGAGGGCATTCCGTCTTGCGTTTTCTCGTTTCTTTCCATCAACCCTTTCCTTCTCTGCTCAGACGTACTCATGAATGGTTGCTCATATATTGTTTTATTGTTGAGCATCTCTGCATTTGTTTCCCTAACAAATGCACCGACTTCATCTTTGTCTGTGGAGTTGATTGATTATGTTCTTCCATGTTATTATGGAAATGCTGAATAAGGGAAGGGGGGTATTGAAAAGAAAGGGATGTAATGGATCTGGACCTAACGATGATGCTGCGTACACTAAATAGTAAACACTCTAGTTCCACTTTTATGTCCACTTTGTTGGGTTTGTTTAGTCAGTATCAGAGTTGGATCAGCAACTTTCACACCACGCTATATAAACAAACTAAACTATAACTAATAAGTGATTATATGCAAATCCACACTTTTGTGCTTCACACATGTAGCGTGGTGGTCTGCAGTGATTCCTGACCTCAAGCCCACCCAACACCTCAGACCAGGAGCCAGGACTTATCACCCAACATCATCACTATGTTACTATTTGTGGCTGCGTGGGAGCAAATCAAGGTTTGAATCAGAATTTAAAAACTCGTCGAAAGCCTTCCCAGAAAAGCAGAGTCTGTTGTAGATGCAGAATAATGCCAATAGTGTTGGAAAGAGAAGTTCGCCACTGGCATCTCTCTCTCTCTCTCTCCACCAATGTGTACCTGTTTACTGGGAAAATAATTCCTCCTGGGGCAGAGAAAATGTCAATGAAACACATACCAGACACACTAGATTCATTTGTCATATTACAGAGTTTTATGTATCCAACACAAAGGCCTCAGATATGCTGTAGATCATGACATTTCTTCGTCCTCACGTCCTAATGAAGGAAGCCAATAGTTTCACAGGTTTGTGCAGTTAGTAGAGGAGTTGGTAATGTTGCTAATGGGCTGAAGAGGCTAAATGCCAGAGATAATCCCATGTTAATTAAATGCAGCAGCAGCAGCAGCAGCAAAAAAAAAAAAAAAAAAAACCTGAGTGAGTGAGCTGGAGGCGAGAACGGGAGAGCGAGAGTGATCCGCGGTTGATTTTTCTGTCTATGTTGTTAGACGATCTGTCTTCCAAAGGCAAGATCAATAAACGAAGGCGATACAACAGTTAATCATGAGTCACGCAAGCATTTGGGAGCACACACACACACACACACACACACACACACACACACACACACAATCACCCATGTGATTAAAACAGGCCATAAAATTACACACCCAATTATGCAGACTTTAAACAATGTTTGAACTGACACCCGGGCTTATCTGTCACCAGAGCCGGGCAGCAATGAATGAGAAAAATGTGTAAATGACTTGCAGTGTATCTGCATGTTAACAGAAGTGTTAACACCTTTAATAGCTTTTGATATTCATGAGGAAAAGTGCTGTAATGTTTAACATGTCCCCTGTTAAACAATTTTGAGGGGTGTCAGCGTTACTTTATTCTAATCTGACAATTTGAGAGCCCGCTGGTGTTTTTTTGTTGTTATTTCTCTGAATTGTTCTGAACGTGTTAAAATCGATATTTTAAGTTAATCTGAACATTTTTGTTTACGTTCTTCTACTATTGTGAATTGAGTTGTGTTTCTGGCCACTTCACAAATGTAAATCACTTTACTTTTAGCTTATATTTGGTCTCCACCGACCAGTTATGAATGTATTTTGCTGCAAAACTCTCCACTGTGTTCACCAGCTGTCAGTATTTTGCCCCCAAAAAAGTAGAGTGGCTTTTAGAGATGTTTGTTGGAAACAGCAGCCTGCCAATTTAGCTTCATAAGGGCAGTGCGTGAACCAATACAGAACATGTGTGGCTCATAAAACCAAAACAAGGTTGCAGAGTTTGGTGATTGCTCTCTGTTGGTTTGTCATTGTGTCACCGAATAATTTGAACTTTTGTTCATTAAAAAAAACTGTGTGTGTACAAAAGTGTTTGTACAAGAATCTCGGCTTCAGCTTCGCAAATAATGTGAAAGCAGTGTTTTTATATGATTAAGTCATCTTCCCTCCAAAAACCAGTGAAATATAATTAGTTGTGTCAAATCTGAATCAACGCGAGTATTTCCCAGTCGACCAATTACTGAGTTGCTTATTTCCCCCCCCCCCCAAAAAAAACTGCTCTCCAGCTGAACCTCCTCTACTGCAGGGTCAGTGATATGAAGGCGAGTAGGAACGAGCAAGCTGGCATCCTGACAGAACACCGTGACAGACAAGTGGGCCCAAAAACTCTGATTTTATAGGAGGCCCAGCTCCACGTCAGCACAGGATGAGACAAAAGGGTCCACAGACATCTCCGGTAAATGGCCTCCTGTCACAGCAGCAAGATACCTGAACAGAACTAGACACAATGACCCTCATGGTTGTGGTCATATCTTTGTGCATGTCTTTGTTAACCCAAAAATGGCCGCATAGGTCACCTGTACGATGGCGTATTAGGGCCACTGAAAAAAAATGGAGCTGAGAGAGGTGGGCAATATTCAGAGAAAAAAAATTGGCAAATTTGCGAGTTTATTAGCTTGCGTTTATTACGATGCTAACAACCGGCATTTATGCTGGCTTCCCATGAATGTGCTAGAGATGCAACAATACAGTTAGCCCACAGTTCAATACGTTCCTCGGTTCTTAGGTTACGGTTCCGATTGAGTTTGCATTTTGTGCGCAGGGAGAAAAAAAATTGCTATTTATATATTCACATTTTTTTTAAACAATCACACACATTCAAGTGTAGTGTATAATAAAATAAATAAATATGTAAAAAAAAGCCTTGATGACTAGGATAGGATAAAAGGGGGTAAAACAATTTCAAAAGTAAATGTAGATATTTAAAATAAACATAAAGTCACTGTTTTAAATAAATATACCTATAAGCATAAAGTCACTGTTTTAAATAAAAATACCTGTACTTCATGCAGGTCAATCTTCTTCATCTCCCACTCCGACATATAGTCGTAGTTGTCGTCAAGTTTTGTCTTGAATAGTTTTTTGTCCCCTTGTGGTGATTTTTGTATCTTTTTGCAGTGTTTTGTAGTTGTTTCCTGTCTCTTGTGAATTCTGCCATAGTTGTGCTTACAGAAGCTTCTGTTGGTGTTTTGGTACTTTCTGCCGTGAGGAGCCAGTCAGGGCTGAAATCCATTGTCTTCCATTGTTCAATAGAAAAAGGGAAATTAGATGCGTGAGGCTCTTGGCAGCTGCCTATTGTGCCTGTAAGAAGTGCCATCAATGGGCACGACATTGTTTTTTTCAGTGTTATTAACATTACTCACAAAAACTCTCAGACTATTATTTGTACTTGACACCAGCTGAAGAGGAAAAGTGCTGTAAACAAGAGAGTTGTTTCAAACTCTGAGTGTGAAAAATGTTTATTTCCAGACTGTAAATTAAAAATGGGAAGGCAACATGTAAAACACTCTCAATGTGACCTTGATGCAGACTCTGCTGCTGCTGGCATACGCTGCCCTGGATTTGAACTTTTCTTTCCACAGTGCATTAAAAAAAGAAGTAAAGCTTAATCTTGTCGCTTTTCTTTTGCAATTTTCCTTTCACCGCATTGCTGAGGAATCATGGAATTATCTTTTTTTTGTCCTCTTGTTTTTGTGTTTCTTTTCTTATTTATCCCCAATATTCCTTCAGGGAAGACAGCAAAGTGCTCGCAATGAAAGCTTCTCAGACAGAACCAAGCCAAACATGACAATAACTCTGTATAATACGATAAGTAGCTTAGCTAACCACTTTGCTGACACACACACAACCTCTAAACTGGTCTCCCAAATCCTCAGCTTCAACTTCAGGGCTTCTTGTGTCAAATCAAATTCAGGCATTAACAGGCAGAGGTTTGATATTAAAGCCCCTCGGTGATGCAAGATTGGGTTTGAAAAATTGTTGCAATTAGTGTGTGTGCACAGTCTATTTTCCAATTGGTAGTCAGTGTTTGTCTTTTAATTCACTGGGCTGCATAATTCAATACACCGAGGCAGCCGTCGGTGTTGACCTATGTCTTTGACAACTATGTCCGTGTTAGTGCACACATACTAAGGACATGAAATATCAACCACCAAGTCCAGTTAGGTTTATTGAATGTGATGGGTTTTCCATCCCTCCATCTATTATCTGTAACCACTACTCAGGGTCGCCGGGGTGTCGGAGCCAATCCCAGCTGACATTGGAGAGGTCGCCAGTCTATCACAGGGCTGACAATCCGAGGCAGGCAACCATTCACACCTTCGGGTGATTTAGAGTCATCATTTAACCGGCATATCTTGGGATTGTGGGAGGAAGGTAGAGAACCCGGAGAGAACCCGCACCGAAATGGAGAGAACCCTTAAAATCCGAACAGAAGGCTGATCCGGACCGGGTTTCCAACCCGGCTTGTCACATTATAGCACAATTCTACAAGGTGTGTTGTTCTGTACTAAAAGTCAAGCCAGGAAATCACCATTTCTTGGTCATTGAAATTAAGAAGATTCTTTTCATTTTGGTGCAATAGTGTTGCTCTGAAAAGACCCTAAAGGCTGAGTTATGCTTCCGCGTCGACACAACGCAAGGGGGCTTGCGGACCCCTTACGTCCTTGCGGACACCCCTTACGTCCAACGCAAGGGCCTGACGTGTACCTCCCAAAAATCCTAGACACGCGTCGAGGCGACGCAACACCAACGCAGCGGCATTGGCTGTGATTGGTCCGCTAACTACATCCGCTGGAGACCGCTATCCGGTTTCCACTCATAAACACCGCCATTTAAACTTTTAAAAGGCTACTTTTATTGTTTTCACCTCGTTTTATTGTTTGCACCTTATCGCTTTTGCACAAAGAAATAAAACACCAAGTTCTGAAAAATTGTGGACGTTTAAAGCCGGAAAGTAAACAAATAGGCTATAACGAGGCTAACGACGATATACGTCAAGAGTCTCGGTCGGTCGGTCAGTCTTTACAGAAAACATAGCGCCCTTTACCGGTGTGGCATTGAATTGCATTTCGACACGTAAACCCAACGCAGAACCATCACGGTCTCCAAGCAACTGCGTGGCCGTTGCGTGGCCGTTGCGTGGCCGTTGCGTGATCACTAAGCGGAAGCATAATCAGGCCTTAAGAAAGACATTTTGCATGAATCCGTGTGTTTGTGTGAGATCAAGGTCAAACGGATTGCCAGTGATTTGAGAATAATTGGAAATCAACACATGTTCTCATCAGGAAATGTTCTATAGTCACATTTGATTACTTGGTTTGATAGTTCCATAATCTATAATTAAACCGATTAGAGGAGAAAGAGTCGCAGTAGAGAGGAGGAGTGGTTCGAGGAAGCGACAATGGCATTAAAAGGGAGTTAAAGCTGCATGAATCAATGTTTCTTTGTCCATGACGTTTCCCAGAACATTATAGAAGTGGTTTTGTTGCCATAAAAGAGTTCATTATTTCACATATTTCTGGGAGATCGAGGTGAGGGTGAAAGGGCTCCCTCATCTCTACGGACATTCTTTCAGTTAATTGTTTTATTTATCACGTGCAACCCTATGCATGCACGTCTCAACACAAAGTTCAGCCCAAAGTTAGCAACTAGCTGGTGAACACAGTGAAGCAATTAGTAGCCAAACAGCCACATATTTCCCTCGGGATTTGGTGACAAAACAAAACTTAAAATGACTTGGTTTCATCAGACAAAATGCTCTGTGTCCGCTGGATGGTAACTTAATGTAATGTATCCAGATAACTTAAGTTTAATATTTGCTTTAATAACATAACTTACTGAATAATACATTGATATCACGTTTACAGCTTCTTTAGAGTCCAAATGGTGAAAAACAAATAAATAAACAATGAGTTCAGCTTTTAAGTGTCAGGCAGGTGAGAGCACCAGGGACCGTTCAGTGATTTATTACCAAAGTGAAGGTATTTCTAGGCTAACGGGCAGGTGCAGAGTGGCTGGCGGCTTGAAAGCAAAGGCTCAAAGCAACATGGCAGCTTTGACGATCTGGCAGGGATCAAGGGAAAGTGGGTCAGTTATACTGCAGGGCTGACGAGGGGAAGTGGAAACAGGTGAGCAGGTGGGAAGGTCATGTGACTGGGCCTGGAGGGGAAGTAGGAACCCTCCTCCTTATTCACTCCTCCCTATCCAGGGTGTTCTATAGAGGACTCTATGTAGTGAGCTGATTGGCAAATTGGAAGAAAAAAAACCCTCTTTTGGACACTATTTGGGTCATTTTCTCTGCTGTCTCAATGAAAACTTACCAGATGAACGGCAGCTGGTGGACCATCCCTGATAAAGATGAAATAAACTATTTTTTTCATTTGTTGTAATGTGAGTTCCCCAGGTAAACCATAATGCAGCATCTATGTCTAGGGCTTTTATTGTGAAAGGTAAGAATGAAAGGAGCAGCATATTCTGCCGTATTTCCACCCAATAATAAATAAAGAAAAAAAGTACTTTGTGTTCTAATGTGCTCTATTCTCATTTAATATATATTATTTTCTACCCACAACATTTTGGCTTTAGCTCAATGCATGATGGAACAAAATGCTGGGTTAGTGTTGATTATTTGTGGGATACTTTGGTGACATGATCAGCTGATTGAGGCAGCTGGAAAATGTGAGGTAGTGTGCTGTGCACACAGTGCTGGCGTTGATATTGAACCATCTTTAACTGGCGGCAGACAGAAATAGTGAATTGATTGAGATTTGCGACCAAGCAGCCTCGGATACCGGGGAGCGTTCAACCAATAGTAAATTTCTTATTTCACTATTTCTTTGCACAGAAAGAACATCCTTATGTCCATTTGCGGTTCCTCACAAAGAGGGACTTGTGCTTATGCAGTAAATGTATTCAAATTCATGTGGAGAAATTAGAGGGAAGGTTGAGATTTTTGTTATTTAACAGTGACATGACTTAATGAACAACCCCATCGACCAGGTAAGTGGACACAGCAGAGTGTGTTCAGCAGCATCTGACTTACATTAACTTGTTCATCTATCTACAGCTAGTGTGGTCGGAGCCTTTTTGCTAATTTAAAATGGTATATTTGAGTTTTACAAGCATGGCCAGGTTCAGTCTGGGCTTTGACAGCGTGCTTATTATTCAATATCGAGAAACTAAAGCGGCTGGGGTGGTAAAGAGTTCTTTTAATTGACTTTGCCTCCACAGTTAATAAGGTAGGAGAGGAAAAGGATAGACAGCTAAAGCTATTAGTGACACCGGTGGCCACAATTACACTTACATGGAGATTTTCCTCTTAGCTCATTAAAGAAGTCAGGTATTTCAGTTTTCACAAAGCTGCGAAGGTGAGATCTTCTCTTTACTCACTTTGATTCCTGCCACAGCTGATAACATACTAGCACAACGAAAGGAATTTGCTTTGTCATTTTAACACTGTGGTGTTTTTTTTTTTTAAACAGCTAATCGGAGAGGGAATTCACCCCCTGGGTGCCGTTAATCTCCAAGCAAATTCCTTTAATTGTAATGCAAATCGACTTTATTTGTACATTTACGCTAAATCCTTGGTAAACGGCTCTAATTCTGTGAGATGATCTACATACTTACAAGCGTGTTTTAAAAAAAATAAAAAATCCTGCAATCACATCACATCTACACAATTTTGCTTATGGAAACCGAAAGCGCACTATGGTTCCGCTTTATTTAACATCCACTTGCTTTTAATTTTTAATCAATATGATGGAGCTGCTGGGACCAAGATCATGGATAATAATATGATTGTTGACTGAAAGGCTAAGTGGAGATTAAAATGCATATTAACACCTGGACAGACACCTGCTGAGAGACCAGAGTGCCAAACTGTCACTCACATGTGGTGATGAAATCATTTCACTCATGTGGCAGAAAAAAGAAATCCAGTTTCCACATTGTTTCTGTTGATTTATTCCCATCAGTACTCATCAAAGCGTCATCTATAAATTTGCCCCCTAACGTGTTCCTGTGACCACGCGGACCTCCACTGAGCTCTGGTTCTATGGTGGTTGTGGAATGTGCTGAGTCGGGGCGATGCTCCTCACAGTTATCTGGGAACGGTGACGACAAATTGGTACTCTGGGGAGCTCTGATGCCTCTTTTTTTTCCCCGCTACCTGGCGTGTTTGCCGAAACAACATAATAAAATACTTACAGCTGCTGCTGGTGGAGGTTGGTCCTGTGTGTGTGTGTGTGTTGGGAGTGAAAACAATAAGACAACCAGCAGCTCAGCGTGATGTCTCGCACATTTTCTTTCTGGTATTAAAAACATGCAAAGGTCAGGCTGATATGCGTCGTACTAGAAATCCTGATGTTGACTGATTTCACGGGTGTATTCATCGTCCCCCCGGGGACACTAAATGGTATTATACTCTGTATGGTGCATTAAAGCACACAGACAGATGCTCCCATCCAAACAACAATCTAACTTTTCCATTCTTTTGTTCACACAGTTTATAGAGAGACGTGTTTCATCCCGGGGCTACAATGCTAATATGACTTAAATCAACATGTGATTTCAAAAAAGGACCACAGGGCCTGAAACGGGTCCCAGAGGAACTGGCAGTAAAGCATGGTGTCATGTTGCCAATGCTTTCTAAATCCCAGCAATTACTAAAGTAGCTTAGCGGTAAAGCCTGTAGGGCACCACATTATTAGCCTACGGGACAAATTCCCCCGAATGGCCTAAAAAGCCGTACAAAACAAACAAAAAGCAAGCCCTTTTATGTAAACATGAGAAGTACAAAAAATCCCAACACCCACTCTCTGTAGCCATATTTTATTCATCACAGCTTGGTTCGTGCACACAGGAAATAAGAAGTCTAGCGAAAGTTGAAAAAAGAAAAAGGTATGGAGCTCGTTGATGAATGTTATCCACAGGGATCCCGTTTTTTGTTCATTCAGCCAGTTATATATGACAGGATATCACACCAAGGCAGATGCTGCGTTGTTGATGTCACACACTGACATCCCCATCCCCAACCCCATCTAGCTTGTATTTCCTCATTTGCATATCAAGGCCTCCTGTTTAACACCTTTCTGTGCATAAGACAACAGAAAATGAGAGAGCACCGCGTTAGCGACCTTGAAATACATCAATGACAAAGTCACGGGAGAATTTCTGTGGAGACTTAATATGCCGTTTTTGTGTACTCGTGTTGACTCAACAACGTGGATGTCTGACTCGGAGAGGCGATTGTGTGCAATATTTACAAAAAATTAGTCGTGCACTTTATCCTCCAAATGAGGATGCATAATGAGGGAGAGATCTGCTTTTTTTCCATCTGCTTGTGTTAAAAACGAGTTCACACTTTAAAAAATACATTCACATAAAACGTGAAGCGCTACTCAGGCAAGTTTTACCGCAGGATCAGTTCAAGGGATCATTTCTATTGTTTTGTACCTGTTGTGGAAGTCCCAGATACGCCGGGGAAAACAAACTGAGTTCATGACATCATCCAGAGTTGCTCCAGCTGTATTCACTGTTAATAGCAAGCCACACATCGGCTGGTTTACTACAGCGGTATGAACCAAGAATAAACTATTTTGTTGCGATTTAATTGCAATAAACAAAGTTGTGGTTTGTTAGGTCCGAAAGACGATAAGCAAACAACTTTTAAAATACTTGTTTTCTCAAGAACGTTCAGATCGATCAGAGCTAGGCTATGCTAACGCTGTAGCTAACACATAACTTATGCATGCACCGTAACCATTTTCAGGGGATTGGGGACAATAACATCCCCACTTGGCTAACCTTTCAACGTCATGAACAGCAGACAAAAAAAAATGTTTTGTCTCTGAAAATCCACCAAAACTTTAGTAAACACAAAACACATGGATTGCTTGTTAGTAACATAATTGTCTGATACCATTTAAAGCGAAACAGACCGCCACACATTCATCGCCAGATATTGTATTTTGCAATCTGGCTGTCTTCATATGATTTTGTACGTCGGCATTTCCACCGTGGACGACCGAACTGTTCTCTTGCAGCGTGTGACAAACGCAGCATTTTCGTTGCGTGGGAAGGCGTTAGCCTCCTGGAGCATCACAGCCAACCATTGGCGTACTGAGCGTCATAGCAACAGCCTTGATGACACATTGACACACATGCTTCACTGGTTTCATATTGGGTTTGTTAATAAAAAGTCTCTCAGAACATGATTAACTATGTAAGTGCTGAAAATAAGTAGAATATTATTAATATTTCAAATGCGTTGGACAATTTGGTAGCGTTATGTTTTACAAAGAACACTGGACCCAAACGCCGAACTCAGACACGGAGGCAGGATTAAAAGTTCAACAACGATTTAATGCGAGGTAAATGTACAACAGAAGAATCCAGGTGATCCAACAAAAGGCTTGGGGAACAGGCTGAGAGCAGACAGGCAGGTAAGGGATCCAGATCCAGACAAACGGATGACAAACTCACTCAGGACGCAGCTGCAGCAGCCGAACCTGAGCCACACGAGAGAAAGAAGGAGTCAGGATTACAGGTAAGCCACCAAAAACCACACGCAAAACACAAGCAAGTCATTTACGGATGATTTGATGAATAGTGGTTGTGGGGCTGGTGCTTAAATACTATGGCAGCAGGTGAGTCTTGATTGAATGATAGACAGCAGTTGTGATCAGACCTGCCAGCCAATTGCAGAGGAGTGACAGGAAGTGACTCTTAAAAACCAGGAAGTTTGAGTGTTTTACAGAGACTGTAAGACGAGAAGGCCGATATAAAATTGTTAACATGAGATTATTTATATTTTAAGAATGTGTCTCCATCAGAGCTCTCTCATGAACCACACCAACAGAAAAATCTGTTCAAAACTGGAATATCAAAAGCTGAACAAGACTCTCCTGCAGCGATTCATCCTTGTCTGATTCTTTTACATCACATTACATCCACAATACCAATCCTTTTAAAATGTCTTCATGTCACAACTGTGGTATGTTTTGTTTTGACGTAGGAGACAGTATGTCAATACAGTAATCACAAATGTATAGCTCAAGAGGATCCATAGTCATTGATTGTTAAGCGGTTTCCAGGCAAATCTCCCGTTGAGTTGATAAATAACCCCGGTGTCTGTTCAAGACATGATGGAATGAAAAAGCAGCGAGGGACCGTGTGTCTACATTAGGCTCTATGGAAGGAAAGACCTTGGGAGGGGAAAAAAAAATCTGCTGCTCATTGCCGTCTCTTAATCAAAACACGTTACAGAAACAAGCTGGAGGATGGTAAATGCTCATCTCGACGAGGATCAAGGTCGATGTTGGCTCTCGCTCTCTTTTCACCTCTTTCATCGGGAGCTTGTAGCACAGCGTGACAGAGTCAGGTGGGCTTATATTTACAGAACGGATTTGCTACATACCCTTACACGACTGATTAGGGTTGGAGCTGAGAGTTGTTTCCATTTTTATTTTGCACAAGTAGGGATGGTGAAAAATGGCCTAACATGCATTTAGAGCCAACATGCTGATATTAGCAGGATATGCAGCAGGACATGTTTAGCATATTAGCATGCTAACACTGCTAATTCATTAATAAAGTACAGCTGGGGATGCTGGAATTGTCAGGGACCAAATCAGGGGATTAAAAAAGATAAAAAAAAATGGCAGAAGATGTTATCCAAATTATGGACACGGATACATTTAAAACTGTTATGTGGCGGACTTGGATTCAGCCAATCAGACCAGTGTATATGTGTGTGTGTGTGTCTGTGAGTGTGTGTGTGTGAGATGTCTCAAGACAATCAGAAGTTTCCTTTTGTTTCCCGGCTGCTGAGTTGAGTGACAAGGGGCATGTGGAGGCGACGTTGGACCAAAGCTTGAATGCAATGCATCCTGGTACATGTAGGCACCGCCTGCATAGCACACGCTGAGGAATTCACTGCTTCCCTGACTTTATTTACCATCAGCACTGACTGGACATCCACATAAAAAGGTGCCACTTTTTCTCTTCTGGGATCAGGGTGACATGGCCGGCAGATTAAAGAGCGATGATTGAGGGAAAATAACAGTGGATGGATGAAGGAGAGAATAAAGAGATCCCTTTAGGCCTGGTTGAATATATCGCTATAACGTAATTACCACCAATATCTGCCAATGGCCCATTCAACGATTGTCACAAGTTCAGGGCGTTACTTAACCTTGCGAAGCCTAAGTAGAACAAGAGTGAAGATGATAATTGAGTGGCCATTACAGACGAGGATCTTGTGTTAATAGGTGCTAAATGATCATCCAGGAGGGAATAAATGAGTCTGGATGGCTGAGTGGGAGATGGTGGATGAAGGATATTTGTATCATTATTATTAGATAGTATGGTTGCTATTGGCATTTCCAGCATTACAGTTATGGAAAGCTGTGAGGAGTGACACTGGCCAAGCTATAAAGCAAGGTCTTCTAATTAGGTAGTGAATTTTAAAATGCTCGACCAATGGATGGTTTTGTTATTGAAGCCGCTAAGAGGCGCGGAGGAAAAGTCACCCTGCCTTTCCTCCGCAACCCTTTTTTCTCTCTCCCCCTGCCACTTAAAAACTCATAAAAGTTTGTTTTCAACTTGGTAGCCACTTTGTAACCATTAAGATTCCTGCTTGTCCTTCCTTTCACTACTCACCTTGTCCTACTTTGTCATCTCTTGCATATCGCGCCATATTTCTTTTACCAGTGTGTGATATGAAACACAAGGGGGAAAAATGAAGTCCATTGATGCAAATGCAGTATGTGCCGATGCATCACATGGTTATTTTAAATGGGAGGTGGGTTTTAAAGGTGGCACATTGAATAGAAACTGCCGTGATGTTGTGTAATGTAAACCATCATTTTCTCGTGACAATCCAGCACCAGCTTAAAAAGCATTAAGCTATGAATTTGCAAGCACACATAAAACAGCATGCATCTGTCAATTTCACCCATAGCAACACAACACTCAGAAGTTAAACAGGTTTTTAAGAATACTTCTGTTGAGTCAACTGTACTTTGCTGTCAGTTGAAGGTTCAATTCCATTCAAAAGGTTGTCTTTTAAAACCTCCATCAGCACCAAATCCAATACAGTATAGACCAAATAAAAGGTTCTCTCAAGTAGAAGCAGCACTGACGGCCCAAGACGGCTCGACAGTGAAGTGTTCACATTCATACACGTCAAAGCCAGAAATCACACAGAATAATAGAAGGCAATAAAAATAATTCAGAGATAAAAAAAAAATCAAAATAATAATAATCCGAGTTGTTGAAGTGATGCACAAAGAATAAAGGAAGACAGCCGGGGTGTTAAGTCTCACCGTTCGTTAGAGTCGTTTTTTGATGAAAGCTGATTACATTCATTAAAGTTGACAGCTCCTGTACCTGTGTAGAGAGCTGTCATGGAAACACAACCCGGGGTTCACAGGCTGGGTTGCATCTGTGTGTTGCTTCGGAGTCGAGTATTAAAACTAGAATTATAGTTGTACGCCTCTTCCAACCTGTCAAGCTTCAGTTTACATTAATGTCACTTTATCCTAACATGTTTGGGAAGTGTTTGTCATAATTAGCATTGAGTTGAGTTGAGGCAACAGTGACCTTTGACCTCCAAAATAACTTTACCGTTGAGCCTGGGAGGATGTTTGTGGTAAATTTGAAGAGACCCAAAAACATGTCTCCAGTCACAGCTGCCTGGGATAATAAAAGAGTTGAATCATGAATAAATAGACCTTTTTTTATTTGTTTACATCCAACGGAAATTTTTTTTTTTTTCATTTATTGTCCAGAAATAAAATGTTCCAACTGTTGTCAGCAAACTCTCTCCTTTGCCTTTTCAGTACCGTTAGCTTAAATGTATCATTGGAGTTTTTACAACTGCCATTGGTGTTATTATTTCATTGTTTTGTTCTATAGTTTTAGCCTTTTGGTTAAATAATGACCCATGTCATGAATAGTCTTGAATTAATTCTTCTGATAGATAAATATATCTGTTCAGCATTTCTTCACTACAATCATGTCTCAAGCATCTAAATGTGGAGGTCATCGTCATACTAATTCATCATTTCTGCCTATATTTAAGATGTAATTCTTATAATTCTATTAATTGCTCATATTCATGTATTCTGCTAATACTTCACATTCACATATAGTTAATATTTCATGTTCAACATATTCTACTATTGCTACATATTCATGTATTCTGCTAACTACTTCAAATCCGTTGTATTTAGCTAATTGCTGCATATGTGTGACTTCTTAAATTTTTTCATATTTATTGGATTCTGCCAACTGTCCATATTCTTTGTATTCTGATAAGTGTTGTCATATCCATCACAGGTAAGTGGCATTATAGCATCAAATCTGGGAAGTGTTTACATATGCTTTCTATTTAAGTGCTTTATGTTGCCATGTACTATCTGCTTCATTTTCATTGCTTCTATAATTGCCTCTTATTGTATTCTGCACATTATTACACTTTCAATGCTTCTGCCAATTGCTCACATTCATTGTATTCTGATAAGTGGTGTCATATCCATCATATATGGAAAGTGGTGTCAGATCCCTTGTATCACTAATTCTCTGATCACTGTTGACCTATTTTGTTCAAATCCATCACAGCTGATTTCCAGGTCTTCAATTATTTCAATGATGGATGTGAGACATGTGAAAAGTGGGATTATTGGAGACTTACCTCCTTAGCCTGATCTTTATTTTATGCCTGTCATTCCTGCACACTAGCCATGTTGTCTAAGCTCAAACGTATTAGCTATTCAGGTCACTGCTAACCATTAGCCATTGCTGGCTAAAGCCTATGCATTGAAAGTAGGACATTGCTGTCCTCAAGCCATTTCTTGCTAAGCTAAATGGAGGCATTGCTGCTGGTTTCATTTAGTCTATTCATCTGAGGTACACCCTTGATTCTCTTCTCTTAACCTCAATTTTCTGTCGTAAACATTGTTATGCTTCATCTCTTTGCAGGTTATGCCATCTTTGTTTGATCATTGCTTGGTAAGTAAGCATTCTTTTAGGGGAAATGGTTATTTTTGCAGAGGGAACTTATCTTGCTGCTGCTCAGGGCAGAAGCCCCTGAGAAGTCAAGTGCCGAAGACTCTCCTGATTGAAATGAAGCTCCTGCCTTTCGATCATTATGCTCACTCATGATTTCCTTGCAGTCGCTGTTTTGATCGTGATATCAGCCGTTCCCAACTACAGGTCCTATCATCTTTCTGTCTCTTGTTAAGTATGATCATGCTGCTGTTACACACTTTGCAGACTCATCAGCCTCCTCAGCCGTCAGTCTCAGCCTCCACCCAAAGTGTCTAGACTCCACAGGGGGGATTTAACTGGCTGCTGCTCAGGGCAGACAACCCCTCAATTACAACTCTCCCTGTAGAGTCAAGAGCCAAAGACTCCGTCAAGACTTTGTCATCATCTGTTTATAACAAACAATTATCTTTCCTTCATTTACTTGTCACTCCCGATTGAACTCGGCTTCACTTCCCTGGAGGAAACAAGCAATGAGTGGTTCTGCATGCAGCGCCCCTGGGAGCCGAGCAATCGGCTTGCTGCGAATGGACTCAAGCTCCCAACGGCCTCACGCTTCGAATGGATGCGTACTCCAAAAGAGCATGGGCTCCGAATGGGCACCATACCCGGACAACACAGGGCAGCTCTTTATCTCCATGCCCAACTCCTAATATTCCATAAAAGTAGCTTTATGATGGAAACCTGACTTATGAAAAGCTGTCCATTGCTGCTGTTATTCTAAGCCATCCAATTGGAAAATGTGGAAGTGTTATCAAAATTGAGAAAAGACTCGCTGTTGGTAAACAATTTGTTTTCTCAAAGATAAAAATACAACATAAACATAAAATCACAGCCTGCCGAAACATATTTTTTCGTGTGTTGGTATGCTGATTTGCTCTGATTGCATAAATAAAGCTGCCAAAAATGCATCAGTTTGATGTTGGATCTGATTTGTGCCTGAAAGCATCATTGGAGCATCTCGGGTTAAAGGCATTCGGTAGGAAGGATTTCCTCCAGTAAGCTAAAGTCCCATCAGATAGGCCACCACCAGGCTCTCGCTCAGGGCGATGTTCCTCCACAATCTCCAGCTCATTAGTGATCTAAATCCCATGGACCCCAGATCCTATTGATACTGAACTGTGTCTTACTACATCAGGGAGGGAGAAGCAGCAGATAATCATTGTGCTGAGCTAAACTACCGAGATGCATCGATGGCTAGCAGTCAAGATGAATAGCAGATACTGTGATCACAATGATTCCCTGTTTGCTGAATGTCCCAATGAAACGGAAGATAGAGTGTATTTAGCTCCTGTACTATCAATATTACCCAGTGAAACGGAATATTTGAGCAGAGCAAGAGGGATTTAAACCAATTTACATAAGATTGTATTGGGGAAAAAAAGAAGGTGGGGTTGGAATATTACAATGCAGTGGCTTCCGTAGCGCTAAAATGTGCAGATTGATTGATGGATGAATGTCATTATATTGTTGGTTTAACATGGTTGGCACTAGCATACAGTATAGCATATCTCATATTTCATTTGAAAAGATGATTGGATTATGTTATAAAAAATCTGAAGAAATATAAACGGTTCAAAGGAAATTGTAATTTAATCTTGATTTTAAAGACAGACCTTTGTTCACCCCCTTTTCTTCCTTGATTTCCTGTCTCCTCTCTCAGTCCAGTTTTGAATAAAGTCATGACATGGCCCCAAATGACCTTTAAAAATGTCTGGTCACCATGCAGCACCTTATCTCATCTCAAGAAAAAAGTGTGTCAAGGTCACCAACTCATCCTTCATTCCTAAAAACATCAATTTCTTTCTGCTTTGTGTTGCAGATCTACGCACCCAGACTGTCCGTTAACCCCGATACCCTTCCACTCCTCGGCCACCGGAGATTAATAGATGCAAAGGAGACTTTTCAAAACCCTCTTTAAACCATCACAGGTTCAGTTTCACATTCATTTCAAGTGCAGGACAAACACAAACAAGGGGTAGCATGGCTGTCAAATTCATGCAGGAACATCAAAGCTTTTAGCTCATCCGTGCATTTGTTTTCTCCAAAAATCCGGCGTCACTCAAAACACGTCCTCGCCGTGATGGCTCGTTTCAAAAACGCGGCCAAAAATGATTCAGCCTGCAACTGCTCCCATCATTTCTACCCAATTTGAGTGTCTCGCCACTGGTTTCACAGAAGTTAAAAGTGCCTTTTAGAATAAGTGTTGAGGTTTTATTGATTACTTTAAAAACATGTAAGGAAGGTTTACGTGACTGACCTGTTAAAGCCACGAGCAATAACTGCACCCTGACGTGTCTGGACAGAAAATCTTTAAGTCTAGACTCAAAAATATGCTCTTTAACTGCTAAAAGCTCAACTACTTAAAGCTATGGTCTACATTATATATTGATTAAAGCAGCTTTAAGAAAAGATCATTCAGCGGCATCAACTTTAATCCAAGGAAAAGCCGAGCTCGTATTGAGGTTATTTGCTAAATAATCAGCAACAATGCCGGACAAGAACATAACAACTTATAAAATTATATGTTATTTCTAATCATTATCTGATCAATCAAAACAAATCAAGCTGGTAACCAGCCTCCTGATGTTGTGTTTCTGAATGGAGGGTAAATCATTTTAATGTTCCGTCTCTGGCTTTTTTTTTAATCCACATAACAAATATAGTGGTTTAAACTGGGCTATGTGCTGGTCTATTTCTTGGCAGCGAGTGGTGACTTCCTGTCAACAGCAGAGAACAGACAGCAGAGATCAGCCGACCAACGAAGAGAAACAGTAGCACATCACGTCATCTGAACTTCTTCTTCTAGGACCCAAAGGAATGCTATGTCGATTTTTGGAGTAATTTGGACACATGACATGTTCAATATTAATAAACATTGGACAAACAAGTAGTGCAGCAGCGGGGGCGGGGCTTCAGGCCTCTGCAGACCCAAGTCGAGCTTGTTGTCCACAGGGAGCCTTTACAGGCTGCAGCCCATTGACTGCAGTTCACTCTTGCTGCTGGATGCTGGATATAATTCTCTCTTCACTTCCCTGGAGTGAACGAGCACCATGGATAGCCTGTACTTCGCCATTACTACTCAAATTGTGTAAATGAAAAAATACCTCCACTACATGGATTTCACTGGAGAATCTGACTGGAAGTTGCCAGACTTGGGTGGTGTTTGGAACTACGAGTAGACATACTTGGGCAGAAGTCAGCGTCAAAGTCTGATTATTCGGTCTGGAACAATACATTTATGGTACAAGATAGAAAAACCTGCTACGGAAACTGTGTCATATTGCGAACTGTTTCATGTTTTATGTGTATGAGGAGATTAAACTGAGTGGATAGCTGAATGCTGGATATAGATGTTGCAGCTCTCCGTCAGAAAGCAATCATACAATTTGTATTTGTATTTTTATTTTACATTTGGACTTAACCGGCCGAGCTGCTTTCTCTTCCCTTTAGTTGTTACCATCCATCCATCCATCCATCCATCCATCCATCCATCCATCCATCCATCCATCCATTGTCTACCGCTGTATCCTGTATTCAGGGTCAGAGCCGATCCCAGCTGTCATTGGCTGAAGGCAGTGTTCACCCTGGACAGGACGCCAGTCTATCCCTTTAGTTGTTACGTGAAACTTAACTAACCTTTCCTGGCTTTTTATTCAACAAACAACTATGAGAGTTCTTATCATCAAACTCGCAGGGGGAAAAAAGCTGATTTTCTATCAAACTATTCCTGGTAAAAATATAAACAACTCCTTCCACTTGAGATCAAATGACCGTTCAAACACACAACAAACGCAATCTGCCCAAAAAAAAAAAAAAAAGAGTTGTGGGAATTTTCAGTAACGGCTTTATTAAATTAGTGCAAAAGACAGACATAACTCATTCAAAATGTCATCTTTTTCTTTAAGGTGGTCGTCCAAACAAACCCACACACACTACGTTCTGTTGATGAGGCAAGAGAAAAAAGAAGCAAAACTATCCACCAAAAAAAACACAAAAAAAACGGCCTTTGTTTTCTTCTTACACATCTTCTTGAAATTCGAAATGACAGATTGAAAGAGCAGGAGAGGGTCAAACTGACAAGAGACAGAACTAAACACATGGCAGCCATCAAAACAAGACTCCTGATTCAAAATAACATAAAAACAAACAAATCCAAAACAAAAGATGTTACAATAAAATAGTCAAAAACATCAATAGCATTAGAAATAGTGCCTAAAATTCACAGGAAAAAAAAAAGCTTTTCTCTTTTTAATTACTCACTGTGTTGGTGACAAAAGAACTTACAATCAAAGTACATAAGTTAATCAATACTGTATATTTATACAATGGTAAAAAATAAAATATTTATATAATAGTACTTTTTTTTTTAAGGTTTACACCGTTACTATAAAGATATACTGTTTTCCACTCCATGACAACTAATGCAATAAAAACAGAAGCAAATCGAAGAAACGACTCCAAAGAGTTTCCGACTTTGAAGGCTTATGGCTACCACCTTGTCCTAAAAGACCACAACCACTGCAGACAAAGAAACAGGCTTTTGTTCCCTCCGCTTAAAGAGGGAAACAATATCAAACACAGTCTGCGACGAGGAAAAGAAAAAGGAACACATCAAAAGTTAATGCTCTTCCCCGACCAGGACAGTAGCTCAGCCTTTGCAGTGTTCCCTGGCCTGCCGAGAGACAGAGAGGTCGATAGATAAACGGGGGAGATGGGGAAGGCGAGGCAGATAGATAGAGGAGGGGGGTTATGTGTATGCATAACAAGGTGATGGGGGGAAAGAAAAAAGAGGTAGCAAATGGGAGGAAAAAGAGGTAAAAAAAATGAAGGTTTTGGGTGAACTGTGGGAACAGACTCGGTCCAATACGAAAATTGATTTATAGCTTTTTGTTTTGTTACAATATCAATATACATGTTGTTTCAAGTATCTCCTACAGATGTGGCGTGTTGCAAGAACACTGCTAACACCCAGCGTTTGTCTGCCAATGTTAATGGTGCACTGCCAAAACGGAATACGATGGAAAAAAGAAAAAAAAAAGAACTGGAATAATTGATGGGGGAGGAAGTGTAGGGGGGAGATACGACAAAGAGAGTCATCATGAGGGGGGATGAGAGGAGACAGAAGTGGGGGAAGGACACATGCCACAAGGAAAGTAAAGATGAAGAGAAGGAGACGAGACAGCGGCGAGAAGGAGAAGTGAGAGATTTCTTTTTAAAAAACGAGTGTTATACAGCAGTTGCGCCTGTGGGGGGATTGTGTGTATTTTCTTGTTTGATTTGTCGCGGCGAGAATACTTCTTCTCTCTTCTTCATCTTTTTTTTTCTCTTTCCGTCTTCTTCGTCTTCCTCTCCTAAGCCTGGGTTGCGTGGGAGGGGGGGGGGGGGGGGGTAAGTCGTTGCTTTTTCAGTGTTGCAAAAAAGGACTACGGGAGGTTTCAGCAGAATCTACAGGCCTGTAGGGAGAGGAGATGAAAGTGGAGGAGGAGGAGGAGACGGGGGAGGGAGGGAGGGAGGGGGAGGGAATGTGTGGGGAAGAAAAGGAGAAAAAAGACAGGAGATAGTGTAAAGGAAAGGTCATCACTGAATCAGATCAATTGCAATCAATTAGGCAGGACGGGTGACGGCATCGCGTCATAAAAGCTTGGGTGAGGACGGAGCGGAGAAGTTCTAATTGTTCTCTCTCTGGCAGCGGGCGAGCGAGTAATTGGCTTTAATGTGAAATCCACCCTGAAACCGTGTCGCCGTGTTCCTTCCGGAACGTCCCGGACGCTTCGATCGATACGACCCAACGCACGCAAATCTCTCCGAAAGCTTCACCGGGGCTTTTTTTTGATTTATCGCGCCATCAAGAGTCACTTCCTTGGAGTGGCTACAGCGAAGATTAATGGGCTACTGACGTGGACTCGGAGAAGACTTCCCTTTCTCTTTTTACTTCGGAATGAGTTCAGTTTACCGTGCGGAGGACGGGACTGAACTCCCCGTACGTTTCCGAAGGGAAGAATCGATTTCAGAATCGTCTGCAAACTTTATGAGCGCCACAGAACGTTCATGTGGACTGATGTGTGTTTTCCCCGCTGAGTTTAAGAAAATAAATAACAACGTGGGCCATGTTCCCTGGTAGTGTGACACTTAGTCTCATAAGTCTGGTAGAATTGCTTTCGACGAGCCGGTTCTAAATTTGATACAATCACACGTGCACTCACATCAATACACACACACACTGCAGTACGAAATGTGAGAGTGTATTGATCGCCTCTCCGGCAGACATCTTCTCCAGGTCTGCTCTCTATTTCTGACATGTTTGGAGACGACCGAGCGTTTGACAGAAACCCTCCTCGCGCCATTTTGCTTGTTCTCTCCCCTCTTTGTCTCTCGCATTCATTGGTTTTCTCATGTGACGGGTTTTATTCAGCATCTTTACTTTCGTCAAACTACATAGAAAAGTATTAAAGTGGTTAAACCGGAGGTTCAGGAGAAGGTCTCCTGGCTGCGACTGAGTCCCGATCTCACTGGATGGAAGCACTTCACAACATTTACTGCATACTTTACAGAGCACCGGAAGGCCCAGAGCCGATGACCTTTTATCAAACACGTTCTGTCAAACACGGTGCACAAATTCATTTTTTCTATCGAGCATTACACAAACAAAAATAACTCATATTTACAATTATCATAGCAACACAATTTTTTCTTTAGCTTGCTGATGTCGTATTTGGATGTAGTAGAAGTAAAAGAGGTCATATAAAACACATCTTACCCAACACTTGATAAAATGCAGTTAAATAATTAGGCAAATAAAAATAAATACAGTAATATAAATGTAAAAGTCATGAAAATGATCAAAAAACATACTTTAGCGTAGCATATCTCCCCCTTATTGGTAACTGCATCTGACAAGCTATCAAACAACCTGTTTTCTCCATACATCGTACATGAATAAAATAGTTATACATGTGATCGACAGCCAAGTCTTATTGATGACATCTGTAGGGAGATGCATAATAATAACATAAAACTGAATAAAAGGTGCCAAATAAAACTTAATAAAAATAGAAAAAAATAGATCATGATTATGGATGAATCATTTACATTTCTTGTTTATCTCTGTAGGAGAAAATGGAGGAGCAGCGTCTGTCAGTCAGACAATATCATAACAAAGACCGGAAAAGCAGCGAACAGTGGCGAGTGTTGCCCTCGTATCACCGAACAAATTTTCTCCGTCAGATCGAGCGGTGACAAGCTCATCTGTACAAAGTATGAAGCAATCGTCCTCCGGCGCTCACAGTGAAACGAAACAATGTAAAAAATAGATAGCGGCCCAAATAGATCATAAAAAGCACCGGGGCGATGCTAGTCTTTCATACAAAGCGCTTTTTTGACGGAAAAGGTGCCATGTGGACATAAGGCCTTAACTCACAAGCACGGAAAGATTCATCACATGACCGCCTCAATCCACTGATTGGTTGATTATTGGTAACCACATGTTGTGAAGTGAATACACTGGAATGGGGGAGGGGGAGTTTGACATCTAGTGGTTATCAATGGCATCAATCGCTCCTTTGAAGTGGAAGTTATGGAACAGCTGTTTTGCTGCACGGATATCCTGTTTAGATAGTTGATCGCTTCTGATTGGACAGTGCTACAGATGTTTCCTAGCAACGGATATACACGTTAATATTAAAGCCTTTAAGAAATGTTTTTTCCAATTTGATGCAAAATCAAAGATTTCAGAAGGATTTATGCACAAATTGCTTAATAACTGTGATTCTGTTCCAATTCCAATAAGCCTGTGATTATTGAAGTGTGCATACTGTTATCATAATGAGATATTGGATACAAAAGTGACTATGCAAATGCATTTTAATGTAAATGATGTAGCAAAGAAAGAGAGATCCCACACCGCTTCCCTGCTGCACACCGATGACTGTGACTGTGTTTAAGTGCTTTAAGTACAACTCCTCAGCACAGATGCAGCGGTGGCTGTGAGGTCAGGTGTACCGTGAGCGTTCTTCCTTACTTAACAGGCTTACCTTTTAAGCCTTGCCTTTTACTCGCTAATCTAGCCAAATGCATGCAGGGAAATGTGGTGTAAAACAACCAATTTGGAGGTGGCAATTTGTCATAGCCTGTGTTCGTTTCCAAAGGGTTTACTGTTGCATTATGCTTTTTTTTTTTGCATTTTGTATTGTGAGCACACGAGTGGGCTGAACCGTTGTGGTCGCAGCTCTTGTGTGCTTTGTTTAATAAGTTGGCAGTCGGTTTCAGCCAGACAAACTCATCACGGGTTTCCACTGTTGACACGCCAATATGTCTTTCTGTCCCCCCTTTTTTTCCGTCTTTATCCTCCCGCATCTCTGCCTCTCTGCACATCTTTCTCTCTCTATGAGATTAGGGAGCGGTCTTGAGGAATGTGAACTATAATTTTCCCAGACATGCTGAAATGAATTGGACTGTACACTTCAAAACGATCGAAACGTGCCTGAATGGGGGTGAATATCTAATATTGTGGAGGGTATATAGAACAGGAGGGGGGGAGGGGATTGATTTTCCTTTCTCCGTTGTTTTTCTTCCAATGCTCCCCCGTTTCATAACGCTCAGGACTAAGTGTTCCCCCCCCAAAAAAGGAAATAAAAGTCGAGAAGCACTCCGAGGCACTCCAGACTCAGATATTGGCTTTTGCAAATCTAATGAGACTCCGGCAGCCCTGTTTCACCTCACATGAAGAACTGGGTATAAAAGAGGCAATTCTCCCCCTCTGGCTAAAAAAAGTCAAGGCCTGGACATGAAAATACATTGCCGAATCAATTCACCTCAGCTCCCGCGCAGACACAGGCTATGAACTCATAGGTCGGGAGCAGATGAAAGGGAGAATTATACATAGGAAGGAGGCGAGGGAAGAGAGGGATGAACAGAATACAATCACGGAGCTTGGCTTGAATGAATCACTTTATGTTACAGCTAGCAGAATTAGCTGCAGCATCACACTGTGCTCCCACAGAGGGAAGGATTCCTTCTCCAGGTACGTTTGTTCCTATGGTCGTTGAACGCATATGAATACATATGCATGTAACATACGGGAGCAATATCCAACATACTGTTCTCGCATCTGTGGACAGCTGGTAAAAGGTCCCTTGTGCCAGAACATTAGACAGAAAGAGATATATTTGTACTCAAACCTTTCTTTTCCATGTATATGAATGAACTCATGGGAGCGTCGCAGTGATTCACTGATGTTGACTTATCTCACCGTCTCCACTTATTCTAAATCTTTCTGGGTAAAAGCCAAAGCTTATTGCATAGAAAGGGTACATTTAACAAGCTGCGGGAGATGAGGAAGAATCAAACGGCACTCTGGAGGAAACAGACGCCGTTTTCCAGCCTTTTTCTCCAAATTGCTGAGAGGAAAGGAGGGCCGACAGCTGATTGGCTCAGGTATGTCACGGCTGCGAGGAGAAATCCGGAGGCACCGCGGCATAAAGAAGAAACATTAGAGGGGAAAACAGGGATCAGTCAGGGCTCTGCCGACTATAATGAAAGTTAATGAGCCTTACCAAGCAGAATTTAATGATGAACCAGTTAACTGCAAAACATAACAAGAACTTGTTAGCGAATAGATGTCGAGCAACGACTTTAGTTAAAGATATAATATGCATTCGCTTTGTCAGTTTGCCATTTGTAAACACGGCATTCAAAATGTTAGCGTTGGGTGAGCGAGCTACAGAGAGAATGAGGAGAGGGGCCGCCGTTACTAAGAACAACGTGGGAATCAGAATGATAATGTTTCCTGATTGATCCCAGAAACACAAATCCAAAAACATCCTCCTCACAAACCTGCAGGAGGATCCCCAATTGTATAAACAGATCAAGATGAGATTCTCAGAAAATCCTCCCATCACTCAGCCAGACTGGCCAAACCAAATACCATTTCAAAGCAGACACATGACTAAACAAACCCGGATGGTGTTTCTGCTGGCGACTTACACCCAGCTGATCAAACGCGGCCAAACACTCCGAAAAGACCGTTAAACTGTGGACAGATGAAGCCACAGCTGCTCAACGACATCAATAAACAGTCACGTCATATATCAGACAATATGCTGACGATGTGGTGATATCAAAGAGAAGAAAATCCCCATTGCCCAACTGAAGAGCATGGATGAATGGAGAGGTGAGGGCTCTATACGGAGCAACAACAACAACAAAACAGCTGCCTTTCAATCAGATGGCTACGCCAGAGCAAGACTGAGATCTGGCATCAAGGAGGCAAAGTGGAGGCAAGAGACCTCAACTCCAACTCAACTATGTGATATGAGGCCAGTGATCCAGAAGGTAACAAACTCCAAGCCCTTTATTCACCAATCTTCCCGTAATTGGGATTCATTTGTAGGTAAGAACAGAATCTACACTCAAGAACACACTAACACATGTTTTATTTGTAGTTAGTAATTGTATAATATGTGAAACTTACAAAAATAGAACTTATCTTTACAGTGGAAATCTCTTATATTGATCCTGGTTACAGCGATCACCCGCTTATAATGATCACAAAGTTTGGGACAGAATCAATCCTTTACAAATCATTTACTTAGTCATCAAATCGTCTGCTAACAATGTTTTGATATTTTTTTCATACATGAAAGCAGTGGAAAAAAGTATCTGAGGTAGACATCAGCTTATAAATGTTTCCAGGCTTTCATTTTTTTGGCAACGTCAGATTTGAGGCTGAGAAGTCCCAGCATAACAGTTTAACAGATGTACCAACAAATCATTCATAATACATGAGTAAAACATGAGCGCAGTCTGGAGCAAACAACTTCATTTTAACAATTTATGAAGTCATTCAGCATCACTTGGTAATAATCGTCCAAATTAAAATTTTGGGTTCTTAAAAAGATCAAATCTACATGTTTGCGTGCTAACGCGAGGTAAAGCTAATCGTGTATAGCAATGGGATTCTTCATTCATCGGATCAAATCCATCACTCAGTGGAATTAGTCATTTGTCGTTATCTATAGCTTGTTAAAGGGTAACTAACCCAGGTTTTAACACGTGTGTCCACCTATGACACTTCATCACATAGTGATCAGATATATTTTATGGCCAAAGGAGCAGCATAAATCCTTCACAATAAAAGTCTGTTATTTTTGCTCCCTACTGTGATTCACTTTTATTGCAGAGTAGCCGCTAACGAAGCTCCAGTAACATGGTGACACATTAAATAGAAACTATAAACTCTCAAAATAAAATAAAAGTTATTTATTGATTTAAAAGCTTTTATGTTGAAGCAGCAAAAACAGGAAATGTTGGGTTTTCATCAACAATAAGTATTGTGCCCACTTCAATGACATACACTTTAATGACGTACATTTATTTTTATTCCTCTGTTGAGTCCTTTCAATAATGTCCTTACACTCAGATCATAACAATCTGAGTCAGTGGAATGAAAAAAAATACCCTTTAAGGCCTCCCCATGTTCAGTGTTAGCGTGTCGAGTAGTAGTGTTTACAGGCTTTGTGTCTTGTGACGTTACACCCCTTTAAATTCCCATCACACATATCAAGGTTCAGAGATCAATAACCCTCGACAGCTTGATCTGAAGGCAGAAACAAGCCGTCCGCTAAACGCATCGTTCCGACGCGAGGTGTCTTCAAAGGAAGCCGTGAAAAAAAAGCCATATTTTTACAAGAGTAAATAAGCCCCTAAACATCCTGTCTCTATAGCTGGTGGGGGATTAGTGTTGAGCCGCAGAAGGAAGAGGAAAAGTGGCTGTCAGAGCAAAGCGAGGGATCAGAAAGGAGGAATGGCGTGGACTAAAACCCCCGGGAGGATGGAGGTAAATTAGTGGCATCTGTGCTGGGAGCCGTTTGTTGTGTTTAATGGAAAATGCCCTGTTTTTACTTCGCCCTCTCTCTCTCCTTTACTCTTGGAATTACATTATTACTCTTGCTGAAATTACAGAGAAACACAGACAGCAGCAGTTTTCTGCAGTGCATTACAAGTGCAGATGGATCTGCAGCTCGGAGCCCGTAATCCTGCATGGAAGACATTCCTTCCTGAAACTCAGCACACGGCGGGTGAATCGGTGCAGTGTGGTTGAAGCGGGTGGAGAGAGTAGGAATACAGGTGAGAGCATCAGCATCCGCTCCCCCAGAGATTTTTCATGTTATCATCTTACTTCACGTGCCTCATGAGCCCCATTCACACACAGAAACTGTGGGCAACAACATATTAATCCCCCCGCAGCGCCGCAATGTCAACACCACCTATACGTGCAAAATAGACATTATTTACATACTGTGCAACGTGGACAGTTATTGCCTCCGGCCACACACCGTCAACTTTTGAGAATTTCATTTTGAGGCTGCTGCGAGGAGGAGATAGTGTGCGTGTGTGTGTGTGTGTGTGTGTGTGTGTGCTGCACAGTTCACATGCTTGCTGATAGGGGGCAGTGTGGTCATCTGTGTTGCTCTGCTACCTGCCGCCAAAAAAAGTGGAGCATTCCTCCTTGTAATTACTTTTAAAATTAGGAATCACTCGTATGAGAAGCTGTCCCTGTTTTCTGTGCATCTGCAGCCTATGGAAGCTCGTATCGACTGCACTTAGTTCGTCCAATTAGGAAGTCTTATCTCAGGTGAACAATGGATGCCTTCGCACGGCCATTTAACAACCCGCAGTCTGTGTGTGTGTGTGTTTGTTTTTATATATCTGTAAGCATTTCCCTCTACAGAACTAATACCGTAATTGTTCCCTACTTTATGGTAATCTGTGTGTGTGTGTGTGTGTGTGTGTGTGTGTTTGCGCTTAGTGGATGTGTGTGAGAGTCTATGGCGCATTGATCACAAAAGAAAGGCTTACAATGGAGGGCAGTGAAAGTAGGCCCCTGCAAAGCCCTGGGATTTAGCAGCCAACCCTGCAACAGCAAACAAAGGTCTTGTAAGCATCAGAAGACACTGTATATGTTGGCACTGTGCGCACACACATACACACACACACACACACACACACACACACACACACACACATACACACCCTCTCTGGTTACATACATTATTTAAGGGTCTGAAAAGCAACCCCAGCTGAGTGTTATATGGATGAGAGCGAGGACAGAGAGGCAGCGAGGATACTTTGGATAGTGTTGCTGAAGCTGAAGCACCACTGAAGGAGCCGGCAGGTAAAAAAAAGTGTGGAGGATGGAAAGCTGAGTCCGGTGACAGTGGTGTGGTTTCAACAAGCAGGCTTCACAACCCACACCTCATTTAAATTCCTCTTGGCTTCCAGCGACACACAATGAGAGTAAAATCTGTCAGCGGGGCGGAGATGATCTTTCTCTTCAACACAAAAAAAAAAATCAACTTGTTTAATCAATTCTCTTGAGTCGAGTGTCATTTTAGCGACACTCTCAGACTAATCTGTCTCGTTGTGTCTTGTTTGCGTCCGTGGAGAATAAATGAACGCGGATCACGTGATCAAAGTAGATAGCATTCTCTGCTTGTTGTCATTTTCTCTCTCCTCTCACACATCATCACACACACACACACACACACACACACACACACACACACACACACACACACACACACACACACACACACACACACACAGTAGATTAGATGACCTCTAGAGGGTTTTAAACAGAGGATGCAAACTTTCTTGTATTACATAACTAAGTGCCTCTCATATTAAATATATTCATACTCTATACCACTAATTTGGTTTGCAAATTCATTTTAATAACGGATTCCGTATCCAGGAAGTGTGACGTCTAAATGCTGCACAGAAACCAAAGGGACCCTGGTTCGGGTCCTGCAGCCCACCGTGTTGTTGTGTTCAGGTTCCCTGGTTTTAAACCATCTCCTCATAGTGATTGTGTCCCTTCTGGCCACGCTGCCGTGCTGCCCCCCCAGGGTGCCGTGCTGCCCCCCCAGGGTGCCGCGCTGCCACCTGTGCGACCCGTCGGACGCTTGATAAAGGTTCAGGAAGCATCCTGGTTTTGGTTAAACATTGAAAAAGTATTTTTCTCGTCTTGTGCTTTACTTTCATTTACGATCCTTCCCTAAACTTCAGCAAGTGCTATTATGTTTATGTTCGAACATAACTATAAAAATGTGTTGCCGTTAGTAGATATTAAGGGGGGAACAAAATGAAATGCACCGGCATTTTGGGAATACAATATAAATGTTTCCACATTATAATGATTAAAAGAGGTATTACACTTTTAGCCCATGACCTTACATGTTTTGTAGACCGAGAGAGAAGGAAACTAGAATAGGAGGAGGGAAAGGTGAGAGCGATACAGAACACCTCGCTGCAGCCCAGTGGGCGAAAACAGAACTCAACTGAAGGGTTTAATCTCCACACCTTTTTATTCTCGTCTCCTTTCCTCCCCATCCTTCCCCCTCTGGCTCTTTTCCATTTTTCCTCCCCTTCGTCTCTCTCTTGTAGGGTCAAAGGTAAGCTCGCAGATAAGGGAATTGAAACGGGATCCTCTCCGCCTCTCTGTCAGACTGTATGACTACACACTGCAGTGATCAGTCGCCTCTATCTGTCCCCCCGGCACCGGCCCCTGTGATGATCTCTGGACGCTTGTTTGTGTGTGTGTGTGTGTGTGTGTGTGTGTGTGTGTGTGTGAATGAGTCTGAATCGGTGGAACCTGTGCTTCCCAGCTGTATTACTATGGAGACACACACACCTTCCTCAGCTCCACGGTAACACCGCTCACTGTGTTCTCTCTTCTGACGCAGTACAGCGTAGAACCGAGGCAGCCCCCCCCCCCCCCCCCATAAAATAAAAAACTATAATCGGTCGTCTGGAGCAGCTATTTGGCTAATGAATGCCACTGCCTATCAGCGCACTATTTACAGGGGAGTAATGGACGCCTCTGTCCTTCAGAGTCAAAGGACATCGGCGGGGAGAGAAGACTCTCCTAATGTCATCTCGGCATGTCACCCAATTATCATGCTTTTGAGTTTCACACACACTGCGGCTGCTACCGTGGCAACGGCGGATAATAACGAAGAAAAGAAAAAAAAAACTATTTCTAAAGAGTAGGAGCGTGAAAAGCAAACCGACGGTTTGGCAGGATCACCGCCGGCTGAAACTTTTCCTAGAGGTGGCTGCCCGCCGGCGAACGCTGACTCAGCATCAGCTCGTGATTAGCGCGCCGCACTGAAACGGAGACGAACGGTCTGTCAACGCTCGAGTGCCGGGTGCTTATGGCGTTGCTCGCCACGCGTTGTCACTTTAATTTTTGTACTTTGCGTCCGGCGGAGCGTGGCTTTTTAACAGATGCTGCAGGTAGCGGAGTGCGCCGAAGCTCGGTGATCTGCCATGAGTGAGTGTTTGGAGAGATGATATGCATCGATAGACAGATTGATCCGCAGCCAGAGGAGGACCGATTGGGTCAAAGATGGGTGCATGGATGCACAGATGCTCCCGGGAGAGAACCAAGACGATGAGGGATTCTGCCAGAAAGCAAAGCATTGTGGGAAGAGTTTGGCTGATTTGGCTAAAAAACGAGAAAGTAAAAGAGCCCCATAAGTGGCACAGAGGGAGGAGAAGAAAAACAACCAAAAAGTTAAGATAAATAGAACAAAAAGAGAGCTGGAAAGAGGAAAAGTGGCATGACTGTGAATTTTTTTAGATGATCTCCCCATGAATCATTTTACAGTCAGAAAAAAGCTGATAAATATATGACTACACCATTTTTTAAGCCTAAAAACATTTTTTTTTACTATATCTCCTCTTATTGCTAGTGCTCTCCTTCCTCTCTCCTTCCTCTCCTCCCCCCCATAACCCCACCAATGCCCCCTGCTGCCGCCATACAGCAAAGCCCGACTATAAACTACAGAGAACGAGCTCAGACGGGGAGGCAAACTAGCTGTTGGACGTCCTCCATTACGTCGGCGTTGTGAATGGAGGAGGCTGAATTATTCATGCTATCGCTAATGGCCTAAATGAGAAATTCAGAGTAAATTCAAGTTTGACTTCCCGGGGAGAGTGCCTTAGGCATTGCATCAAAAACAGACATACTTTTAACAGAATGGATGCAAAAAAAACAACAACAAAAAAGCACACTTGTAGTGTATCAGAGGATGTGCACAAACACACACAGAAACACTTCTCCGAGTACAATGATTCGCCCATTTTGCATAAAATCGTCCCGGGTCGGGATCATCCGACATCTCGTCTGTATTGATTTCTCGCCAAATGACACACTGGAAGCCATATTGCTTCAGTGTTAATGTGAGTTTTAAGAAGGAGCCGGGCAAATATGTCGGGGGTTCGATGCTACTTACAGAGGAGGGCGAGCAGGAGTGTCGCCAGCAGCGGCAGAAGGCTGCAGCGGTGGGAGTGGGCCGAGCTGCAGTGCATCTTGTTCTTCTTACAGACGCACACTTGAACTTTGACCTCTGTGTTGTTGGACAGAGGCGGCACCCCCGAGTCCGTGATGAGCAACGGGAGCTGGTAGTTGGCTTTCTTCAGACTTTGCAAAAGCATGATTTGGGAGTGTGTGGCTGCAGGAGGACGGGGGGGGGGGAGACAAGATAGAAGAAGGGTGAGGTTTCATAGTGAAGGCACAGTAATCCCATACATGTGTGTGTGTGTGTGTGTGTGTGTGTTTGTGTGTGTGTGTGTGTGTCTATCTATTCTGCCTTTAACAGCTGTGTGTGTGTGTGTCTATCTATTCTGCCTTTAACAGCTGGCCTGTTTTTTTTGTTTTTTTTTTGCAAAAGCAGATTTTAATATGTGTATCGCAGCAGAAAACATATACATGCCTCCAGTATCTCATCTGCCAAGCCGCTTCTTCAAAAAATTGGCAGCGCTTAAAGTTGCGTGAGACTGTTACATTTTGTTGCATCACACTTTAAAGTTCTTCATGAGACGCGAAAAGAAAAACTCCGGAACCGGCTCACTTCACGCAGGAATTGTGTCACAATATGCAAAAGCTGCACATTCTGGCTCGTCTGCCACGGCTGTTAAATCCGCTAAGGTGACTTTTCATTCTGTATTGAATTAGAAAAATGTCAATTTAAATAAGCCTTGTGCCAAAAACACAATGTCACAAGGAGGCAGCGGTGAACATTTCCAATTAGGTTGATGTTATATTTATCACCTTACACTTCAGCCACATGCACTTTCAACGTGATGACACATATGTGTGACAAAAGTAATGAGAAAACGTAGTTCGTAGGTTGCTGCCCCGCCGTGCTCCCCCAGGCCAGCTTCAGTGCTTCTTTTAAACCAAACCTGTTAATTAGCTTTAGAGATTTAGAGCCAGGTTAGCTATTCTCCTCTTTGTTTCACAGGCTTGCTGCTAAGCTGGCAGCGGGGTGGTACCTGCATACTTATCATAGACCTGCTCATCCAATACTGAAGGTTAGACAGCGTATAGGTGCATGTCTCAAAACGATTGATTTCATCTTAATATTTAGACTTGATATTTGATTGATTTATCGGGTTAAGAGAATAAAAACCAATTCATGAATATTTGTAACAAGGATTTAGAGCTACATCCTGTCGAGGCGTCGCCACCAGCTCTACATGCGGTTCCACAAAGTCCCAGTTTGTTGCACTGGGAGCCAGCTCTTCTTCCTCCTCTGCTGGTCCTATCAGCCTCCTCCAGCGGCGTGATTGAGGAGTGTCTGCACCTCCTCTCTCCTGCTGTCACTCACAGATAATACCTGTGGGCAGGTTTCAGCTCGGCTCTGTCACTCAAACGCTCACAGACAGCTCTGCCAGTCATGCAAGCCCCGAATCAATGTCTTGGTTGTCTGTCTATTCTCCTCCTCCTCCTCCCGTGTATTATTTTACACCTCGTCCTCATCATGTGATCCGTACTATTAAGGGCTTCAGCATGGATGGATATATAACAATTCACTTACTGGCTCTGGAATAATTTATACGGGTTTTCTCTCTAACCCGTCTCATTATTTCTTTATGTTTGTTTTTCTCCACACTTCCCAGGGTGCACTTTGGTGACTCTGTGAAGTGAGGGTGGTGTTGTGAATGTATGAAAAGGTTTTATTATTATTATTATTATTCATTTGTTAAGTTCAAATTTCTAGTTCAAGTGCATGCACATCCCTTTTCAAAATAAAATACTCACAGTTGACCCTGGTGATTTTCCATGTTTTATCTAGATCGGGCTGTTTCCCCAGTTCTATCTTGAAGGGCGCGGCGTTGGGCGGGAGGTCCCTGTCCCACGCTCCGACGATGGCCACGTTCATGTCGTGGGCGTCTTCGCACACCCGCGCTACCGACGGCACCACGTAGGGGGCGTTGTCGTTGTAGTCCTCCAGGTGAATGACCAACGAGCCGGTACCTGTGGCTTGAGGGCTGCCTGGAAACACACACGACATAAACACATATGAGGATAAAGACAAGATTGTTGATCGATTCAAACGCCGGATATCGTAGCGCCCCGCTGTCGGCCGGGACGCTTGTCATTGTGTGGAGAATATGAACAGTAATAAATCTCTGCAGATGTGAAAAGAGCAATAACGCAGCTTGGCTGCAGCAAAACACGGTGCACTTATGATTACTCGGAAGTTAATTCTCCTTTAAATGTTTCATAATATCTTCAGCTGAAATCCAAGAGCAAAGAGTTGCTTTTTAAAATACCAAATAACTTAAGTATAACCTTTCTACTCCACTGACCGAATTCAAACAAAATAAAAAAGGTAATTTGAATTTGAATGTGAGGAAGAGCACGAGTCACAGTGGTTTCTGTTTTTCAAGAGAAGGTTTTGAACGTGGTGTGTTGGTATGAGATCACACCTTATTGAAGGATGCTGGGTTAAGAGTAGCTTGGCTCTATTACTGCTCTCTCTTTCACTGTGATTAGAGGTTATTAAAAAAAAGACAAGCTCCTGAGGTCAGTCAGCAATTAACACCTCAAGACAAAATCTGTAATTGGAAAAAAGGACCTCCTCCACCTTTTTCAAAGTTAAAAAAAAAATATTTGCAGGCAATTTAGGGCAGAGAGAGAGAGAGAGGAGCGGGGGGCGAGCAAATCAAGATTTATGTGCAATAAATGTCAAGTGATGCCGGAATTAAACCCGGTCTGTTTTTTTTCCGGTTTTAGAGAAAGCTCCGCACACCGAGCAGCAAATGTTCTCGCTATGAAATGCCAATTATGTCAAAGTGGACAAACAAAAGAAATAAACAAACCAATGAGACTAAATCACTCGGATGTTCTTCTCCACTAATAATAGATGGCTTAGGTCATCAACAAAACATCATTTTAGCAAAAGATGAATACAATGAAGGTCTGCGATCCATCATCGGTTTTGGGTTTTCACTCCATTTCTGAATCAGGAATCGGAAATCGACCCAAGAATCTAAATCGGAATGTAATTACAGTGAAACTAAAGATTCACTTGGTCGTAAGCTGAGCATTATTATTGATATATACACACAAACTTTTTCTGTTGTGTTTTTGGTTTTGGGAGCCTTTCGTGCGTAGACATCCAAGGCTCGACAGGCCGACTGTGTCTAACTACCGTTGCTAAGCTGTGATTGGCCGATCGCTACCCGTCAACCAGAATGAACGCTGCTGCATCACATATTATCCTCTAACTGATCTTTGAGAATTTCCACCGACTCCAAATGGAGATCCAAGCCCTGCTGTAAGGTTATCATAATATGTTTCATTTTTACACATAAAACGGGCGTAAACACGCACTTTAATAGACGTGTAACTACACTGGAAGTCCCCGTATACAACGTGCTTACCTTAGAAAGCACCTCAGGATACATAACAGAAATGTCAAATACACCTGAAAATAATTCAGATGGAAAATGTCTCATCTCCATGAGGTTTTTTTTTAATTCATTTTTTTATTCACAACCTAAACAGGAAACTAAATCCCTCCGGCGGGGCGATGAAGGCAAGAATCCAAGTGCTAAACATTTACTATTGTGGGAATGCATGAATGTACTATATGTCAAGCTGAAACCTTAAAGGCATGAGTAGGTACACACACACACACACACACACACACACACACACACACACACTCTCCCAGTGCCAGAGCTACAAAAACAGTTAGAACAGCGAGTTAATACATCAGATCGTGTTTTGAAGTCTCGGCAGCAACACGATATTTCCATTCAGAACAGAAGAGCATGAACTGAATGATGCATAGCATTCTGCAGAGAAATCGCATCTGCGGCTGTTTATGCGTTTTGAAGATAATCATCTTCATCTGTTTGTTTTCACTAAACTCCAAAACTTTAATTTCATTCTCGGCTGTAAAGCCATCAGCAGATTGTGACTGGGAGAGATAGGGAGTAATCAAATGTAATGGTAGCGAGTTTTGGCATTTTCCTACTGTATAATAGTCGTGAAATGACTTGCTATCGCCGCCTATTTTCCCCCTGCGCGGCGCCGAGGAATGAAACAAAACAGCAAACAGCCCTTAGTGGAGATAAGTGCGGCTGTGACAATATCAGCGGCAGATCAAGAGCAAGAGAGGAATTACTTTAGCGTAGAGGGGGGACGGAAAATGAAAAGCAAATCAAAGACAGTAGCTCTTCAGGCGAGACCTTAGATAATCTATTATCACTCGGCATCCAAGAGAGCGAGGACGAGGCTCGGATCCCCGCCAGTGGAAACATGAACATTGGAAGCCATTTGTAGTGGGAGAAGCCTCCTCGGTGCTCGGCTGCCTTTAAATGAAGCTGTTTGTCTTCCCAAATGAGCACTCCCCACACCTAATCACTCTAATTCCCCCCTCGTCTCCGTTGCATCATGCCTATGTGATCATCGGCCTGCCTCCGCATCAATGAAGCTTGTCTGTTGGCCTCTGCTTCACACCGCTTTGTCACTAAAGTTATGGATCTTTTGCCGCCACGACGTAACTGCTGCCTCCACGCGCTCGGCATGAAGATCTACATTAAAATTAAAGGCGGTGATGCTGAGGAAAGACGGGATTCCCATCGACAGGAAAACTAGATTAAAAAGAGCAGAGTCTTTGCTCTCGCCGCTTCTAGGAAGTCTGTAATCCTGAAATCTCACGTTTGTGTAATATTTAAGGCGTGTCCCTCTTTCTCGACCAACTCAAGCTTCAATTAGTTTGTTTTGGCAATCGCTGTGTTCCCAAAGCAAGTCTAAATGTCCATGTTGGTGGAGGAGAGTAATCCAACACAGCAAGCAGGGAATATGGAAGGTCTCTGCATCCGTTATTAATAAGCTCTCTTATGGTTCTGTTATTCTACAGCCACAAATGAAGATATGTTGATTGTCTTTGCTTCTTTTAGCTCTCATTCAGGTAGAATATTTACCATTATTTACCAGTTTTTAACAGTATTTGAACCCAATTAGAATTTGATTTGATCTTTATTTTCTTTGAATACAAAGTAGAATATCTACATAAAATATGTCATATAAAAAAATTAATAATTCAAGATTTACATTAAGCTCATATAATATAATTTCCATTTAATTGTTCCAGTTCATCCTGAGGTTGACATGAATTTCTGAGATATTTCTCAGCATTCCAGCAAAAAGATAACACAAAAACACAAAACAAAGGGTGGAACTTGTGGTGGCAATCAGGGGGTCATCAAAGTCAGTAGGCGTCATCGTGGGGAACACAAATCTCGTTGTTGAGAGTCTGAGACGTCCCCGGAGTCAGGCTGCTAACGAGGGCAGAGTAAATAACAGACCTATTTCTCTGCAGAAGCCATCCGTCTCTGTCTTTATTACGGAGCGTCTCCCCTCAGCAGTGCTTGACCCTGGATGTTACAACGTCTTGTAAAACTTAATCCCAATGTGCCTTCAAGAGCAAACATTGAGTCAAATCTTAAGTAATGCAATCACCTTCGAAGCTCTGACATTTACAGGTTAAAATAGCAGATTGCAGATGTAAATGTCGTTCTGCAGCCCTGCTTTCATGAGGGGATTAATTAAAATCAGAAAGTTACAAAGCTTAATAAGCTTTTTAACTTACTCTTCACTTGATTAAGAGTATTTTTTTGTTCTAGAAATCAGTTAATTAATGATGTATTATTTTCAGTGAAAAATGTAACCAAAACTAAAATTAACTTTTACACAAGTGGGGATTGATTATGATAAATTGGTTTGGGAGCAGGAATTACACTAATTAACGAGTGAGATTCATTTCCATCAACGTCTCTCTTCTATATTTAAAGGAACAAAGCCCTCCAGCCGGTCCAGGCAGGCGACCCTAGTAGCGAAGCTGCACTCACACATGACAAACTCCATATACATGTGTACCTCTCCAACCATTTAAGACGATTGAGGTCTGCTGTGCTGCTGCTGATCATTTTCAAACACCACCTGGAAAAGCTTTTGCTGCTCATGTAGTATTCCACAAGCCCCGCCTCCACCCTGCAGCCACCTGTAGGCACTTCAGGTTTGCCTCACCGAGGAGGGAAACCTTTGTGTTGGATCACATCGTCATGTGATCCAACAGTGAACGTTTGCTGGTGGTGAAGAAAGGTGTTTGGGACTGCTTACTTACTTTGTTTCTGCTCACTTATGATGAACTAAAAATGCTGATAGATGAATAAAAAGTATTACAGATATGAAATGTTACCATGCAGTATTCGTTTCTCCACTGTTGTGGAAAAAGGAATCCGCCCAATAAAGATCAACAACCAGGATCAGCTTTTTCTCCGAGGTTTATTCAACAAAGTATTTTCATCTGCAGACAAAAATAGTTTGCGCCTGCCTTCTCATGCAAAAGTTCAGAGACAGCAGGAACGACCCTGAGTCTAACAGCAATCTCCCTTTTAAGGAGGAGGAATCATACCGTAGACAAAAGACGGGTCCTGTCTTACAAAGACAAGATGTACAGAACACAGATGTACAGAACACAGGTGTCATTATGTACTCTGAAATGATCTCATGTCATGTGGCACTCATGCTCATATCACCTACCTACCCACAAACAGGCATTCATTTAAGTCATAGCATAACAGTTGAGAAGAGGAGATGCGGATCAACGTCTGACCTGACAAAGATTCTGATTATAAATTACAAACATCCAAAATCCCCATTACACCACTCATGGTGCACATGATGTGTTTCCAAACAGATCGTATAGGTAATATGCAGATCAATATTCATAGTCCAGTTTTTTTATTGCATTATTTGCACTATTCTCTTTGGCTGCTGTAATCCTGTACATTTCCACGTTGTGGGACTAATTAGGGATTATTTTATCTTAATATCACAGCACTGCGGATGGATGGAGAAAGGATGTACATCGAAGGGGCCACCTTCATCACCTCCAACTTCCTCCTTGAGGCTCCGCCCCCTACACCTGACACCTCCACCTGCCCATGGCTGGCAGTGAGACAGGCCTGTTATTCTCCCGTCTGTGCTGAGATGAGAGGAGAGGTCTGATTGGCTACCGGGGCCGTTGGGGCTAATCCACGGCTACAGGCTTCTGACTGACCTTTCTCTCACTCTCCTTCCAGCCTTCTCTCTATCTAAACCCCCCAACACCCTCTGGCTTACGTCTAAATATGTCTGACTGTCACTTTCTGTTGTTATTGCTTTATTTTTTCTTTCTGGTGTCTTTTCCTCCCCACTGTTGTAGATGAAGAAGGAGGGCCGCCCTCCACGCCGCGGTGAGCATAAGACCTGTGATCTGTTTGCAGTCTTTCCACTCGGGGAGGAATTGTGATGTAGCGGTGAAGTTTTATGAGAGCAACTTTGAGGGGGGGAGTACAGCAATTTCCAGTTTCATTTTTGGCAAAGTCACACAATTGATCAGTATTTCTTGCTGTGAAATACGTCTGGCGAGGGCTCCAGCCACGAGTGAATTCAAAGGATTAAAAACTGGAGTGGAGTTTGTCACCAAGGACGACGCTGAAACCAAACTATCTGGCTACGTTTCTTTTTCTCATTAAAACGGCCATTAAATACCGGAGAAAGCTCAGATACACAAACAACCGGTGGATGATGCCCTTGGCTTAAAAATATTCCGCATTCTTATTGCCGTGATTATTTTTCCCACCGCCACATAAAAGTGGATGAAGAAAGAAATGAATTAACAACAAGCAGGGACCCCGAGGAAGCCAGGAGCGTATGAGGAACGGCTGATTGGAAAATGTCACAATACATCATGTTGCAACTAAACAGTCAGGAAAACTAATTCATAGGTGGACCACAGCGAGGTAATAGAGGAGAAAAGAGAAAAGAGAAATGAAGGCAAAATCTAAAAGGAGAACTAAAAAGGGAGGAGAGGAAAAGGGGCTTTGAAGGAGAGTGATTTTGAAAATTATATGATTATATGAAATTAATGCCATACCAGAAAAAAAAAATGGACTGAAATTGTATTCCCCATCACTTTGCGGTGCAAAACCAGACAATGCCTGACTCTTACTGAGCTGTCCCATTTCTCTTCATTTGCCGTAACAGCTTCCCTGAGTCCATTCTTGTTAAAAGTGGCCCACGACTCCATTCAAACACATCCGGCTGCTGTGGCCAACAATGAGACGCACATTGTGTTATAATGCTCCGGATACTTCTTTGCGATGCTTCTGCCGAGCGGTTGGAAATGTGTGCAGACCAGCAGAATCACACAGTAAAGTGGAAACAGTGTGGAAATGACGCGGAATCATTTCACAGAACAACTATCTTCAACAAGTAAGTGAATGAAAATAAAATGCCATTTATATTATATTATTAACGTTTCAGAGCAATCTCAACCAACAGATTTCAAATAAAGGGGCGTGTCCGTCTGATAAAGGACTCTGATAAAGGATGTTGATCAGTGGTGTAGTGGAGGGTATACGCAGGTATACGGGGTATACCCACTTCTTTTTCTGGTGGTTTACAGTATACCCACCTATCAGCCAGAAAGCCATTGGAATATATGGGAGAGTATACCCACTTCCTCCTCTGTAACCTACCCATCTACCTAGCAGTACACCCACCTCATCAACTACCACTACACCACTGATGTTGATGCTCGGAGGACTGGATTCAAACCAGGAACAATCAAATATAAAATAATAATAATAATACGTTTATTTTGTATAGCGCTTTTCAAATATAAGGGAATCTGGATGCACTTTCACTGAAAAAGACCTGAACCATCAGGTCAAGTCAGCAAGGTGTAACAGGACCACATTACACCAAACAACTAACTCCGCCTCCTTCCTGATGGCTTAAACAAGCTTGGCAAAAAAAGTGGTTTAATTAGAGTCTTTATTCACGCTTTGAGCTAAATTCAAACATCAGAAAGAAAGAAAGGTAGATAGATGAGAAAGATAGGGAACATTTTCAATTTCTTCTGAAATCATTTTAGCATAACTTCACTCACACAAAATAAAATATGACAAAGACACTGGAGCCTTGAGTGTTTAAAAGGGTCCAAATATTTATACCGCATAATATAAGAGTATTTTATCAGACTCTTTTCTTGTGTTTTCTTCCCTCTTTCAGTCTAAAGTCAAGTCGTTATCAGCTTATAGTCTAGAAACATAATACTAAAAGATAATGGACTCCAGACAGTAAATTGCAATGTGCCTAAAGATAAAAGGTCAGATACTTAATGGACGTTAAATGGAGTTCGATGGTGAGTATTTCAAATTGGAAGTGTCACACATGACACTTCGACAGTCCTGTGCAGTCACTGTGATGCTGAAGGGTACGGCGTCCATTCCGTATCGTTTTTTGTATTTTTTTTCCCAGAATCCCTCTCTATCTGTCTCGCCACACCACGAGTCCCAGACCTTGTTAAAAAACTCCCTTCAGATTACCCACTCCATCCCGTCCTATCACTCATCAGCCTCCTCCGGGCTTCGGCAAAACACTCTCGCATGACACACCGCTAATCTGATTGGCTGATCAGAAGTGTAAAATGAAACCAGCCAGAGACAATTACAATAGGCACAAGTCATTAAGAGGGATGACTTTGGGGAGGGAGGCGGTTGCTGGGGACAGGTGCAACGCTGCTGGTCTGGCAAATTACTTTCAGAATAGAGTTTGGGTTATCAGTTGTTGGCTATTATGCCAAGTGATTGGAGAAGGAGGATATTGATACGGCTTAAAGTGGGCTTACACGGCAAGCTCTTTTTGGGCTAATTAAACACCAGAATTGCTTTCCTTGGGAGATTTCCATTTTTTTTTTTTTGGTTTCCTCCCAGAAAGACTTTGCTGCAGGATTTTTCCTGCGTTTGGTGGCAGATTGAAAAGAAAAGAAAAAAAATTGCATCCAATTTTAATTAAGTTTGTTTAAAGTCACACTATCCACGGCACTTAAGTCACATCTAATTGGGTAATTGAAATAATAATAACAAAAAAGCTCCTTCTAAACAATAAACCAAAATTAGTTACACTTTGAAAAATGATTAAAGACTCTAACCACGCACCTGTTCTCCCTCTGACTACACCTGCTCCCAATTCCCAGATTGTCTTATATTCTTCACAGCAAAATATTTTGACATGTCAAAGCACAAGTGTGAATAATACAGATGGATGATGCCTGAATTCAATTAAGTTGCTTTGGTTTCAGAGTCCTGGTGATACTGGCCTGCTGTCTTACTTTCATGGTTTACTGGGACTTATATAATATTAGTAATATTATTATTAGTTATTTGACTCCTGTGATTTTCCTGCTATCACAAACTGGACACATCCCAATTCTCTTCATTACACCCCCTCACTCTCATGCTGCTCGGCTCTTAGTCCCTCCCACTGAAGATATGAGGAGAAATGTAAGAAACGCTTTTTTACAGAAATGAGACGCCCTTTCCTCTGAACTGTCATCTCAACTGACAGTCGTTTCTGACAGCTGGATCAGCTGTCAGTCGGCTTTAACAGATCTGTAGCAACTTTCCATGGTTTGGGTTTTTGTATTTGCACATAGTATACTGTCCAAATAATAATAATAGTTGTAGTTATATGTGTGAACAAATCAGCCAGACCGGTGTGTAAATGCCCTCCGCTGCTCGCACTGAATGATTTACTGCATTTATCCACTGTCTTTATCTAGTTAGTGAACATAAAATCTGTAATAAAATCTATATTATTCTATGTTAATTCCACTTCTGTAGAAAAGGTGAAAAGACTTATGCAAAGGGTGGTAATGGACTGGAACAATTTCTGGGTCAAATCAGGCGTGAGGAATGATCAAATAATGGAATCTGGATTAACTCACTGTCACTGAAAAAGGCCTGAACGGTCATCAAGTCGGCCAGGTGTTACCAACAGAGTGAACCTGTTACTGAGGAGATTTTTGTGTGTTTGTCTCAGTCAGAGATATAAGAACACTTTGTACATTTTGAGCAAATATAAAAATGGAAGCATCTGATCCGGCAACGACAGGCAGACCAGAACCACTTGGTTCCAGGTGTGAACTGATAAAGGTGTTAATTGAGACGGCCTTTACATCGACTAGGAAACCTGGGTAATGAAAACAACACACTGCCAGCACGCAGATAGACCCCAGATTAGATGAAAACACAGCCCGACGTCCACAGATGGTGCCTTCAACTCTTCATCGGGAACTAAGACGCCGACAGATTTCTGTATTGGTTCTAATGACACACACATCGAGATTAACGAAAAGAAAATCCTTCATCAGCCGTGTGTTTGCCTGATTCCATCATCTGACTTCATCTTTCATTATCTCTCCCTCTCCATCTCTACTACCCACTCATCTCATTTCATTTGGATCTCCGTCATTAAAACTACACCCAAAGCTGTTCACATCGCTGCAGAAGAAGAAAAATAAAAAATTGTGCTGGATGAGGGACGATGGTGGGCAATATTTCAAGAAAAAAAGTTGCAAATTTAGCCCATATAAACAAGTTGCTTGCTTCCGCCAAGACCAGATGTTTGCCGTTGCTATGACAATAAGTGAAAGTTACCGCTAGCATCTTAGCCCAACCAGCTAATCAATAAATACCCATAAGATGACAATTAAAAAAAATACAACCAACAATAACCATCAACAGCCGTCACCCTAAGGACCTTTAGGAGGCGTTGTCACACGTTGTGATATATTAATTAGAAAAATAAATGCGTACATTCATGGGATTTTAGCTAGAATAAATACCAGTTGTTAGCATCGTTATAAACACGCAAATTTGACACTTTCTAGTGTCGTTTTTTCTAGGAATATTGTCCACCTCTCTCGACTCGTTTTCCTACAGTGGCCCTAACACGCCTTTGTCATGACGACTATTAAAATTGTAATCCCATTGATTATGCTTAGTTTATGACTAGTATGACTAATAGTTTCTTCCCGGGCAAAGCTGGACAAAAAGGTATTCTTTGACCACAGACGTGGGATTGTTCACAAGTTCACCGAGAGTCGAGATGTGAAAGACGGAGGGGGTTACCAAGGCGACGGGCAGCGTGAGACGGAGGGTCGAGGGTTGGAAGTGCTAACGTGCTAAAGTCAGAAAGACAGTTTGTATTTGGGGTTAATGAGGCAGCGGGTGAGACGGGGAGGTAACACCGCGTCAAGCAGTGATCTTCTGGGCTTTTGAGAGTATATCCCATTACACTGCTATTACCCCAGGTCAAGAAGCCTTGATACCCCCCCATCCCCCTTCTGTAAGGTGGTTAACCTGCCTGCCTCTGTGGCTGTCTCCGTAAAGGGATTGATACGAGAGTTTTTATATATATATTTATATATATTGTATTGCATTTGTGGAGTGAATGTGACCTTAAGACAAGGAAGAGGAGAGAAACACGTCCAGAATTCATCCCCGTTGTGGCCAAATACCATCTGACAAAGCCTTCCAACTTACTCTTTTACTCATTTCCTTTCTAGTTTGAACCGTTCTCCCTCTGGCTCTTTAGCTTGTCTCATTTTCTTCCATGTTTCTCATGTTTTTGTATCCATGACACTGAGCCTCCCGATACTATATTTACCCATTCTGTTGGACAGCATGCTCTTTAGCTCCTGCTCTCTTTTGGCTCCAGCATAATGGCTCCTCTAAAGTTATACAGAGGGGGGCCGTCAAGGCTGATTTGTAGCATTTACTATGTCTCCTCTCTGCTAACAGCTCCAAAATCCTTTATTAATCAAACATTGATTCATCAATAGCTAAATCTGGGTAAAGTGGAGTTTCATTATATATTTAAAAGCCGTAGCTGGAGACTGAGCTGTGTGTAAACACTGACCATTATCTTTACAGAGACTACTATCTTATATTCTATTCTATTCCTGGAAGATTTCGGAGCGCTGTAGTCTCGACACGCTGGCTCACCATGCTTTATTATTTCCCCGCTGTAGTTTGAGGCAGCACCGATCACAGCTGGCTAAAGACACAACACGAGTCCATCTATCTACATTCAGCCTGCCGGCGCCGCCTCGGTGTGCTGCTGAGACGACACTTAGCGGCGAAGCCATTGTGTCTGGGTCTGCCCCGAAACAGGGAGATTACTCAGACCATTACAGCAATGAGCGGCCCACTGGTTCCCAGCACTTAGAATGGCAATGAGGCAGCGGCGTCGTACACGGAGATGGACACGTGTAGAGACGTGGAATGGGGTGCCTGCACGCCAACACACACACACACACACACACACACACACACACACACACACACACACACACAGCGGGTATCTCACTCCTGACAGCCGGCTACCACTGTCACTCTTTTTCTCTCTTTTCAGAGGAGAGATGATGAACCTATTATGTGGACCCATCACAGAAGGATGGACACACACACACACACACACACACACACAGTCCTATTTAATTTGACATCCATCTGAGCACCGAAGAGACTTTTTTATTTATTATTTTTCCTCGTGACCCATTAGAATTCAGCCTCCCCTCTCTCTCCTTTTGATTTAAACCAGAGGAGATGTGATCTGACTGTGATGAACGCTGAGACGAACCACACCGCTCAGTCTCAGCGCGTGAATGTGTGTGTGTGTTATACTTAATATTCCTGTAATTGACAAGGCTCTCTTTGACTGTTTCCAGGTTGTCGCACTGTAATACACACCCACACACCCACACAGACACTGAACCTTCTAAGTGGAGGTCTCACCTCTGTATGTTCACATGTTCAAAGCAAACGCTGCTCAGCTATGTTGTGCATAATTTAGGATTTTTAATAGGAGGTTTGGTGGCAGCAGACACTGAAGATTGCATGTGTGTGTGTGTGTGTGTGTGTGTGTGTGTGTGTGTGTGTGTGTGTGTGTGTGTGTGTGGGCTGCTGTGTTTCACCCGACTGGGGCTTTGATAATGTATTCATGCCTCCCAATGACAAATGGCTCCCACCAGGAGGCAGTTTAACATTTAAATGAGGAGCAGGAGAAAACATTGCACCACAACACACAGCGAGTCAGCGGAGATGCAGGGGCAGGCTCGAGAGGCACAGGATGTACCAGGACAAAGACTTTAAAAACCAGGGTGAACACACACATCACCCACACACACACACACACACACACAGATCCGCCGACACAGGATATAAAACACTAATGTGAAGGAAGGAGAAGCGGGTAAGATGCTGGAACAGCTGGCGTCCCGGCGGGGAATCAAAAGAGCAGAAGAGAATTTGTTGGCGTGCAGAAAGCAGCAGCTACTGATGAGAGTTTATATAAACAGCCTGTCAAGCCCTCTGCTCAGGTTGGAACAATATCTCCTCAAACAATACAGCGCCCGCTCCGCCGGCCTGCCAGGTGCCGCTGCCCGGGCAAAACTGAGGTTGTGGCTTAAAAAAAAAAAAAAAACGTGGGCGGAGGGAGGCAATGTGGACAAATACAGATGCAGGGATGAAGCACCAGCGCATGCAGATAAACAGACACAGTGACAATCAGGCGGTCGTTCGAGTCTACAACTTCACACATCACGGAGTGACAAATGGCCCCGCCCGCCACTCCTGCAAGTGCAGCCGATCGCCATGGCAACAGAGTGTAACCTACTATTCACTGCTGTACATTCTCCAGCCGAGATGACCCCTGACCTCCACATTACCATTATCATTACTTCCCTGCCTCGCTAACCCCCCCCCGAAGATCATCTCGCCTTCTCTTCTGTTTGTCCTACTTCTATCCATCTCGCGTCCCTGGAGTGTGTCCGCTCACATTGTTCACCATCTGTTGTGGCCTAGAGGCCTGCCTGCTCCAGCTTGACCTGCCCTCACACGGTTAACCAGGAACTACAGTCAATCTGTTGCTAACCATGCAAAACATTTACCAAGAGTATACTTTCCCATTTCAAGCGGGAACACAAGGTCAAATCAGCTCAAACTGGCCGTGGGGCGGCCCACGACAAAAGAGAGAGTTTCCAGGAAAAAAACCTCTCAGCCCTTACACACAGTGAGATTCAAGGATACTGACTTATTTTCTCGTTGGAAATATTCAGTGGTTAAAAATGGATAGATAGTAGATTTCTAGTACCATGTGTTATTAAATTTATTCTATTTTAATAAAAACACTCATTGGTTTACAGACACAATCCTCTGGCTATTCCTATTTAAATGCACCAATAATCACTTTTGATTAAGTGCAATGATTTACATTATGTGTCCCAATTACCCAGGTGGAATTAATTCATTCAGAACATTTGTTTAGTGCTTTAAAAGACAAGTCTTTGCCAATTATTCCAACTTCATGGGCGACCCTGTATAATGAAACACTGAAGACCTACCTCAGTATCCTGCTGCCATGAACTACTGTTTATACTATCTCTTCTGTTAATACTACCACTACTGTTAATGCTACTACTACTATACTACCAACCCCAAATGCAGTTGGAACCCAAGGGTCTGGGCTGCACCAGATTTCTGCCTAAAAGCCTATTAAGGCAGTTTTTTCTCGCCACTGTGGCTGTAACGCCCCTGGGTGATGTTGGGAAATTGAAATTGTGTTGACTCTTGACATTTTGAGAGTATTCTAGTCCTGCTCAATGTGTTAAGTGTCCTGAGATGACTTCTGTTGTGATATTACACTATAAATAAAATTGAATTGAATCTAGTTCTTTCCATTTTTCTCCTATTCCAGAATATCTTTTCCCAATCGTCTCTTTCTGTTACTTCAGTGCATTTTTTACTCTCATCCCCCCTTCCACTCCCGCGCTAGAAAGGTATTCATATGAGGTCTCCACATAAAGACAAAGATGAAGACGTAAGGCTTAATCGATATCCTGTTGGTAGTCTACATCTGCGGCTTGTCATACAATCATTGCGGCGATCGCTGTGGCGAAGGAGCAAATTTGTCCCGTCAATGACGGAGCGTGCTGCGAGGGAGGCGAGGCAGGGGTCGAGCAGATATCAGTATTCTGCTCACATTTCGACCACACGCACGGACACATGCATCAATTCACCGGGTTGTTAAAGGTCTGGGCAGGAATTTTTTATGGCTCTTCTCACTTAAATCGGTGTAGAATAGTTGTCCGGGAGAAGTATGGACAAAGTAAATCTAGTCATCTTGTACGTGTTCGACACACAGAGAATGAAGTACAGTTGGAGTTTCCTGGTTTGGCTCGAGGGAGGGCGAGTCTGAAACATCTCAACCGTCACTGGCTGCCGGATATTAAAGCTCAAATTCTGACCCTGGTGATGTTCTGACTTTTATTTTACCATCAACAACTTGACATTTTTTATTTTAAGTTTAAGTTTTTTGAAATTAGTGAGATGAGATGATTAATCCCACTTAAAGCTATATTCTACGATTTGGAATAAAAAATCCATTCAGTCTATCAGCCGTAGGCCTGCATAGAAATTGACCTCGTAGGTTTCATAGGGATTGGCTCGTACCCTCCATCCAAGCCCCTCGTCTCCCCTGCTCCTCGTCATCCCGCCTCGTCCAATCGGGGAACACTGAGGGGAGGGGTTTGGTTGGGGGGGCGGGATGCTTTTTTCAAATCTGTCTCAGAGGCTCAACTGATTTTCAGAATGTAGACCATAGCTTTAATATGGGATATTTATAAGTAAATATGGAGATATACAGCCAGCAACCGGTTAGTTTAGCCCATACTGAACCAATAATATCTCATTCTCACCCTTTGTTTTTTTTTGTTAATAAACAATGTCTCATTTGTTTATACATGAGTGTATTAATTAGTGACCTTTAGAGTTGTTGGAAGGTGAAATGTGTTTTTGTTGTAATGCTGTTTCCAGTCTTTATGCTAAGCTAACCAGCTGCTGGTGGTACCATATAAACATTTTCCCAGAATGTGAAACTATCCCTTTAAATCAGATACATAACAGTCTTGTGATCAGTTTATTGAACACCACCGCTAATCTTCCTCGCTGTCCCGTCCACTCACAGTCTTCACCGTCCTCTTCCTCACCCACTTCCTCAGCTTTATATCTCTCTCCCTGTTATCGCCTCTCATGTCCCCGTCCTTTCTCTCCTCCCGTTGACCCGTCCACCTCCTCCTCCTGCCCCCATCATTACTCCTCTTTCAACGCTCATCTTTCTAAAGCTGCTGGGTTTCACCCAGCACAACAGTGCTATTCTGCTGCCTACTAATACAATCTCTCAGTTCCCTTTAATGGATCTGTCAAGAATCTCCCTGAGCATGGGCGAGCAGATAAATTGATAGGGAGAGGGGAGAGAGACATTGAAAGAGAGGGACAAAGAGACAGCGAGACACAGGGAAGAGCGAAGCGAAGAGAGAAAAAAAAAAGGCTCGCCGGGGCACTCATCTGTGTCACGGAGAAGTCTCCGCCGACGCTGCCAGCCAGCGACCATATGTGCCATTGGAAGCGGTGCCACCTCAGGCCATCCCATTATCACCACGGGATAACGACAGCTTCGCTGTGGCCAGGTGAAGCTAACCGGCCGGGCGAGTCCTTTCTCAGAGTGAACTGTACTTATATGTAGAGGCCGGTTTGGGGTCTACTTTTTCATGTTTGCTGTCATGATTCACACAGGAGGTTATCATAATTATGGAAGTGAGACTACATCTACAGTGGGAAGTATTGAAACAAAAAAAAACACCTTAACTGGTTCATTTGAGTGGTAGTTAAAGTCCAAATCTGTTTTTAACACATTTAAATGTGTAAAACTGATTTTTTTTCACTTCTAAAAAATCCACATTTGCTGGATTATGAGCCTTCCTAATAATCCAATTTCTCAGTGATTTTTTTCTGAATACTTGTTGTTCTTTTGTACATATTTTTACACATTTATACCTTTAGTTTTATATTTGTATTGGTTACTATTGTATTTTCTATTTGAAGTCATTTCATTGCTCAGTGTGAACGATGTCTCTACTGAGTGTGTGTGACAATAAAACATCCTGACCTCTATGATTTTCATACTGTAGGGTATCTACCACTCACCGTTATCTGTGGCGATGAAGACAGCTGTGTATTTATTGTCACGGACGTACGGAGACTCGCGGTCCAGCGAGGCCGACGTGTTGACAGTTCCTGCCACCGGGCTCACGCTCAGCCAGCCCGCCGGGTCTCGCAGAACAGCGAACCTGCAAGAGAGGAAATAAAACAGGTGAGGAGTTGGGACTATATAAGCACTAAAACAGCACCTCTTATAGAAGAGATGTCTCAAGTTTAAGGTCCTATATGTTTAGGTTCCATGCATCTCCCACATAGACACAACAACCGACAAGACATTTGAATAATCCATATTTGTCCCCGATTAAAAAAAACGAGTGCATGTGCCGGTGACTGCGGCAGCGCTGCTATTTGAAGATAATGGACGACCTCTTCGAAAAAATCTTGTGGGCAAACGGCCAAGCCGGCATCTCCTTGACGACGAGCCAAAGAGTGGATCGCGACCCCGCTAATGCGGCCACTCAAGCCCAGCCGCTGATGGCCGGCGGATGGTGATTGGAAGGAGCTTGCGTCTGCGTTAATGTCACAGGCGATTGATTCAGGAGCTCTCTGGCACTACTTTCTCTTCATATCCATGCAGAAACGTGCACTCTAAGTGTGTACGGTTGTCGGTGAAACATCACTCCTACATGCACAAAATGCACGCAGAGGAAGCTAAAAGTTCTTCACACACACACACAGGACTACAGACTTTCTTCACCACAAGGCCACTCTTTGCCAAAGTGCTCAGCAGCAGACAAATTGTCTTCGAAATAGAGCACTTCAGCTAACAGAGCGCGACAAAGCCTTGGGAAATGGCTTTGCAATCAACCTCTGCTCAAACCTTTCCCCTCTCGTCCTCACTCACACACACTTTCCCTGCCAGTGATTACTACTGTTAACCCACACGTATGTTCTACTGTAACAGAAGAGGCACTGCCGCGAGGTTAAATGTGCTGTTAATAATGACACGTATATCGTCGTTCATGCTCCCTTTCTTCCCACATGATTCATCAGGACGACTCCTCCAATAAAACAGCCGGGTTACAGGTTATTAACCTCCATATGTCTCGCTCCTCCCATCGCCGACTTCACTATCTCACACACACGGTCTGTGTTACATCATCGTTTCCTCATCACCACACACACACTCATAACACAGTTTTTAGGATATTTGATGTAAAGTACGTTGGACCAAATATATAAACATTATTTTTTTATGGTATGTGTCAGGGTTGATATTATCTTTAATATCTTACTGTATTCCTCAGCAGCATCTTGGTGCTAATAGAGAGTTTGATATTTTGGGAGATATACTTGTTAGCAGCCGGTTAGCCTAGCCAAAGGACTAGAAACAGGGGGAAACAGCCAGCTTGCCTGGCTCCATTTAAAAGGTTACATACTGGACTTTTTATTTCTGCTCTATACTAAACTATATTGTTACTGCTTGGCAACGCGGAGACATCAAGCCATTCTAAGGCACTGCCTCCTACAAACTCAGGCATTTGTGCTGCATTCTGCCTACCGAATGAACGATTAAGAGCTTTATGTCAGACACACGCCATCATAACCAAAGCCCAAAAAGCCCATTTGTGGGAGCTGGTGGACACAGAATGTTGTGAGGTGAGTGCTTTTCTTGTTTCTGATAGATTGAGCGGTGTAAAGCATATGTATGAGGACAAGCCTCTTTGCCTTTCATGGTGGGAAAACAAATATGGTGTCAAACAAACAGGTTGTAAAGCAAAGGGGCGAGTGTACCACGGGCTTTTTTGTGGGCTTTTCGATGTGACGGGCCCTAAATAGTGAGCGAGGAGGGATGGGGGCATGACATGGCTGGACTCACCCAGGTCAATTTCTTTTTTAACTCACTAAGGTGACATTTTTAAGTATGGCTCAAAATAATGACGATAATACAAAATTTTAGTTAAGGGTGCCTGTCTCAAGACACCTTACAGTTAAAACAAAGTCTGAAGAGCATGCATTGCATTGTGGGGCATTTGTCCAGTAAGTTCACATTGCATGCAGAGATTCTTGCACATGTAGTATACATCATGAACGACATCATCAACTCAGTAATAACACGTTAGTATGCGATCCTGAAGGCAGCCCCGTCCTTTGTGCTAAGCTAAGCAGCTGCTGGCTGTCAGCGTACAGACATGAAAGTGTGATTGATCTTCTCATCTAACTTTCAGCAAGAAAGTGAGCAGGTATATTTCCCCAAATGTGTTTTTCTGCTTACAAATAAACCCATCGGGCACTCAAAAATGCTTTCTTCTTTCTTTAAAGGAAAGTCTATTCTTTTCTCTCAAATGTCAATATTGATATCGGCCTCAAAAACCTAGAGTAGCATCGACCCCTGAAATCTTCCCTTAAATGTGCATTTTCATTTGACATGAAGTCAAAGATTCGCTCTCAAGAAACTCTGGGAACCTCCTGCAGACGCCTCGGATATTCTCGAGCTGGCGGTCAAATACAATGGAGCGAAGAGCGGTGAGTCAAATATCAGGCTATGGTGTCTTTGAAGTGGAAATGTCTCCCTGCAGTATTCTACAGACTCGGTTCCTCCTCAATGTGCAAACATGGGGGACCGTCCGTTTGAGTCCTTTAAAGGGCAAATTAGAAAGTCATTAAAAAGCCATTAGGAATATTCATGTGGTTATAGGTGGTTATCTCCGAAACCAGAGAAGGCCAAAACAAATCAGTCAACAAATGAGACAGCACAATGATCACACGTGTCCTCATTCATCTGCAAACACACACACACACACACACACACACACACACACACACACACACACACACACACACACACACACACACACACACACACACACACACACAAAAACAAGCAAAAAGTAAAACGCATGACTGAAAGCAAAAGTGTTTTTGCTTGCACTGTGAAATATTTTCTCAAGACAGCAAAGTGATTTGTCCAGATTGTGCTCGAGTGGCAAAAACAGTCATATCGCGACCCCCCACTGTGACCTTAATGGTGGTCTTTCCTCTGTTCCACAGAGATACACCCTTAGGGATCACTAGGTGCTGCTGAAGCTGGCACCAGGGCCCAGTCAGGGGTGTGTGTGTGTGTGTATAAGAGCATTTGCAGTTGTCTGGTGCACCTGACTGGTGCTCCATTCAAGGTGAACCAGAACCAGAGACGAAATATAATTCCAACCTACGAGGCTCTTTTAAATTCTATTCCACACGCCTCCGAGTGTTTCTTTTCAGTTTGTAAGCATTGCAAATTTAAATGATCCACTTTTAAGTCGAAAATACAACAATTTAACAAAACTGCAGGCACTCGCTAAATTTATTGTGTGTTTTGCAAATTTTTTGTCGTAATTCCGCAGGGGGTTTTCATTTCACCAGCGTTTAATAATGTGGCAAAAGGCAAGAAAAATATAAACAAATGCTACAATAACATGGCACAAAGTGGTGCTTGATAAAACCTAAAAGAAACACTTCAACAATACATATTGCGTATGTAAATAATGAGTTTCACTGTCGCTCTGGTGGATGTGTGAGGCAGGTGAGCTCTGATCTGAAGAGAAGGAGACAGAAAGAGGCTCGCCGCCCACGTTATCCAGTGAAGGGCCAGAAAGCTCTGATACGCTGTGCACATCTGGATGTTTTTTTTTGTTGTTGTTGATGTTAGCAGGTGCGAGTGAGACACACTAAATAAGAGAGAGATCATTCGTGGTAAGAGCTCATTTAGAGGGGAAACATATGGCGAGCGCTGTAAAGGCTCTTTGCATAAATGCCGATCGTTGCTTGTTTGTTTTCTCTTAAGCGAGATGTTGCTGGCACCGAGTGATGGAGCATGGTGGCTAGATTCCACTTTTAAATGCCCACAGGTTTACTGCATATAGAGGAAAAACTAATATGGACGATGGCTCTCTAATACTAATACGGCGTTGCACTTTTCTCATAAAGAAAGTCGCCCATTTCAACATCCACACCACTCCTTTCAGTCCTAGTTTGTTCTTCAAATTCTGGAGAAACATCTGCATCTTCAGGTGCTCAATGATTCATAGATCTGTCTCCTGTTTGTTGCCGGGCAGGTTGCGTACGGTTGTTACAACAGCCACCTGCTGCTGCCAAGCACAAGTGGGTTTCCAGTGGGGGTCGATGGGTAATTACGCCCTCACCTCCCTCTCTGAATGTGCATCATTAAGCTTCACGTAACAGACCAGGATGGCTGGTCAGGTCATGCATATTCTGATTTTAAGAGGTAAATTGGTTTGGAGCAGAGAAGCACTGGTTTTTCCAGCTCAAGGTCTGGGACCCCCGTCCAGGGAGCTGTGACGGGATTTTAGGAGGTTGATGGGAGATTTATATCACGTAAAGATAAACATGCAAAGATATATATTGCTGTGTTACTTTTCATCCTTGAGTTTGGGCTTACTTACTTACAATCATCAGTTAATTACCCACACCCCTATATCAGCTGCTGCAGGCTTCACTTCATTTTCGAGTTGTGGTGTGTGGCGTGTGCAGGTGGGGGCTCTTCAAAAGGCTGACAGCTCGACTCCTGTTTGGCTGATTAAAATGCCCAGCGGTGAGGAGGGAGACGGCGATGCATAATGAGACAAAGATCAGTGTCAAACAACACCGGCGATTCCCAGGTGTTTCTGCTCAGCTTTAAAAATGCAATGATTTGAACCGTCTGAGGCAAAAAGAGATCCCGCGACTCATTTGCATATTTTAAATTGGCTGTAAGTAGGCGTGCGTAAAGAGAGGAGAAGGTGAAATAGCTCTGCACTGTTTGGTCACTTGAAACGCTGACCCTTTTGTCCTCCTATGAAAGTCGATTATGAAACACCTTATGCAGATAAACACACACCAGCGGCAGCACATAAGAGCTTAGTGCTGCTAGTTTAAGTGTCAGTTTTCCCCTTTTTCACTTTTCTGCAGTGCACTGCAACACGAGTGTGCACTTGGATGGCAATGACAGCATATTACAGGAAAACCCATTATGTCTTTCTCTCATACCGTCGTCTCCCCCCCCCTTTCTCTCTCTCTTGTTCTTCCCGTCTTACATTATCTTTAAACCTCTCTCTATCACTTTATTCTCTCTCTCCCGCCGGCAAGATCTTCCCGTGATTGGAGTCTAACTTACTGAGAGAAAGGAGAGCCGATGCTCGTAGCGTGCTTCAGAAAGAGCTATCGAGCGCAAAGTACAGGGGTCGAGCTGACTTGTGTTCGGTCGTAACTGTGCAAATTCGCAGCTAGTAAAGCAAGAGGAGGAGGAGGAGGATGGGAGGAAGGAGGGAGGGGTGCGGAGCAGGAAGGGCGAGATAAGAATAGGGGTCGAGAAGGGAGATAAGACCTGGACACATGAGACTCAAACTGTGAATAAGTGTGCAATGACAATGAATTCTCTCCACTTTTTTTATCGCCGACTCCTCCCCGGCTCTATTTTTTCTCTGGCGGTGACGTCTGAGGTGCCAGTCAGAGTCCCAGTTTTGCAAACCTGCACCCAGAAATAACTGACCTTCCCGCAATTATCTCCGAATGAATTTGGGTGCAACTCGACCCATTTATTTAAAAAGGCTCAGAGGTTCTAAGGGGTATGATCGGGATGTACAATGGCTGAAATAAATAAATAAATAATGCAAATAACTTGCCGTGGCAGGAAGTCATGTTTTAAATGGATTGCGTTGCGTGCTCAGGCCAACGTATTGGCACAGACGTCTCTTCAAGGTCACATTTAATATACTCAGCTCAAACAGTGTGGGTACCTCCATTAAAGCGGCTACGATCAATATTTTAATGTTAATAATAGATGCCAAGACCACTTGTACGTGACGGGTGTCACTAGTAGTGAAATACCCAGATTAAAAGCATCATCTGACTCTTCAGTTCCCCTCATCTCTAAAACATCTTCACCAGTAAAAACAGATTGCACACAATCTGCCTGGCACCCAGCAGTCGACAGACACTATCTTTATTCATTTATGATTAATTAAGTCAAGCATTTACTGTAGCTGCCAAACATTTCCCTAAGGAGTCGGTGGAGACCAAACCTAGAGCTAAAAAAGCAATTAGCAAATCTCCCATCGTCATATGGAGATTTATGTGGCCAGACATATCTGGACTGTTATGATAAATAAAATGATGCTAGTAAAGTTGAATATATGGACTTCTTTTAGTATGTTTGTTTATTTCACCAGCAGAACACTGAGACGCCCCATCTCCTGCTTTTAGATGTTGAAGTGTTAAAAACAGTCCTGCTTTAACTTTGTTTAGGATCAGTTGAGCGTTCCTCCACAGCCGAAGGCGTTAAAGTGGGTGGGACAGCTGACTCAGAGCCGATGTGAATTCAAAGTATTCACCCGCAGACGTCTGATTCATCTTCTGCAAAAGTACCGAGCGCCAGGAATGATCCGGCCCATTGCAGGAATCTGGTGTTTTTGTGGTAAGGCCTTGACTTTCTCCCCTCTTGACACGGCTAAAAGCAACAGAAACAACCACTGCATTTCACCTTCAACATGTAACTGAGCTAAAGTGAGGCATTTTCTGGAATAAGCGTTCAGCGTTCAAAAACATTTAAATTCCTTTTTGATCTGCAAAAATGCAGAACTGTGATTCTCTGATACACTGTTGCCCATAATGTTGGAATATTGTGTTTTCAGACACAATCCTCTGTTTATTCCCATTTAAATGCACCAGTAGTCACGTTTGAGCAGCTGCAATGATTACATTATGTGTCCCAATTACCCAGGTGGAATGAATTCATGCATAACATTTTTTTTGGTGCTATTCAAGACAAGAAATTTCCAACTTTATGGGCGACCCTGTAAATTGTGGTGCTTTTCTAACACAGTGACAGACGGAGGGGAAATGACTTGGAAGCCATTGTGGTTGAAAAATATGGGACTCCTTTGGGGGTCGCCTCCAAAGGCCTCGTTGAGCAGCTCTGGGCTGGATTTCAACCTTAAACTGAGCTGAGAGGCCAACCACTGCTCAGGTCATGTGGACAAATGACCCACGTCACACCTGTTCATATTTCTGCTCTGTATCAGCACCGTGCAGCAGGTCCATACGGGGGAAATAAATGTGACAGCACTGGAAAAGGGGGGAAAGTAAACGCCGGCGCCCGTCGCATCAATCATGTGTCACCGAGGTTCAGTCGAAGGTTGGTCTCTGTGTACGTGTCGGCTAGGAAAGTATGTTAACTTGGATCATGAAAAGGTGTAGAATAAGATGTGATGGTGTACAGTGCTGGATTAATATGCATAATTATGAAAATGAGGGATTAAATTGGCAATCATGGACAAATGTCACGGCGTGACAAGATGTGATGAAAAACCATCATTAACATACAACTCAGAGACAGGCTTTAGCACTCGGAAGGCAGGGATTAGCTCGTAGGAACACATGGAAACAGCTAATGTTGAGCCTAACTGGCCAACAGCCTTAATCATAGATGAGTCGTGCAAAAATGCAGGAAGCAGATCAGACGTTGTGAAAGTTGAAAAACAAAGAAAAGGGGAGCCAGAGGAGAAATGATTCTTTCTCAAGTGAAAGAAGCCACTTTCTTTTTCTAAGTCTTTGTACTTTGATTTCCTCATACAGTCTCTTTTCTCTGCTCCAGGGTCCTACCCGAGCCTGATTTAGGTCCGAGAGCGTGAACAAACACCTCAAAAAAGCCTCCAAGGCTCTCCTCTGCCTTTTCAGCCCGTTAACCGTTGTTTGCTGTGAGCCAGGTAGAATCAAGTGGAGGCTCCACGCCAACAACTGCAGACGGTCCGCTGAGGACGGCGAACAAAGACCCACAGTGTCGACTTAACAGCAACAGCGGAGACGAGGCGGGCTGCAAATCAAAGACCAAAATGAAAGCTTTGCATTGTCAATATTTGGCAAGGAGCCGAGACGAGCGTGCAAGGTCGGTCACATGACACATGAAGGCACTGTCTCCTCGAGGGCTCCTCCACAAGTGTGCTCTCCTCACCGAGTGTAACACGCTTTCCATAAATTAGCGAGCTCGAGGAACACAACACGGGACCCAAAAAAAGAGAAGTTATTATCATAATAAGGTGCATAATAGCACCCTCTTTGCATCAGTTGAAAACCATAACCTTGTAATTAAGAGGAAGAAAAGCAATTTACTCCTGCTTCACCAAACAGCATCGCTCTCTCCCCTGTTCCTCTTGGCATCTTTCAGGATGGTTTTAATCATTTCCTGGCACACCGGCGCTATGACTAAAGCCTCTCCCTGCCCCGCTCTCTCTCTCCGTCTCCTTCTCTCCCACTCGCTCGCCCCTCCTCTACCACATGTTTGGCGAGCCTTTACTCGGCTGCTGGGAACGAGAAACAAATCTAAACATCTGATTAGCCTGTAATCAGCCCTTCACGTCCCAGAGAGACGGATGAAAGGGAGGGGGGAAAACGAGGAGACTGGATGACTCCCTGCAGAGTCGCATTAAAATTAAAAACTGGTAACATATCCTTGAAACTTTCCCTGAGACAGCTTGTCTCCGGCTTTGAGATGATGCAACGAAGCCCCCGAAACTGTAGCTCTGCACAGCCATGTCCCATTTAGGGTGGCGGTTTGGTGAAGCTCCGGATTGTGGGAGACTGCAGAGTAAAGCAGCAACTTAAAGGTTGAGAAGGTGATTCTATTCAGAAACACTTTCTGTTATATTGCATGAAATCCTCGTAACAATGGATACGTTCAATTCTCAGACATGAGGAACAAATAAAAAATGTCATCTGCGGACGTGGCAAGACTGTAAAAACCTTGTCCAATCAAAACGTCAGGCCGAAGTGAAGGGGGCGGGACTTTGACGTTTTACCGATGCGTTCAAATTCTCTGTGGTCCTTTTGATACTTTTACAGCAGTTACGTGAAACGTGCAGTGTTGGGCAACTTACTCTAAAAAAGTAACTAGTTAAAGTACTAGTTACTTCTCCCAGAAAGTAACTAAAGTAGTTACTGAGTTACACATTGTAAAAGTAACTAGTTACTTTGGAAAGTAACTATTGCGTTACTTTCAAAGAATTTTTAGATACTGATGTGTCAAATAATTTGGACCCCATCTCCATCCCTCTATGACGGAACTTAAAATACATGTGCGTGTTTAATTATTTATGATAAATCTGAGTATTATAATGATACTCAATACATTCCAAACAGAAATCCACAGTGCACAAATCTAAACCATTTTAGTGGAGATATTATAATTACTATGCTTATAGAGTGGATTGATAACACAATATATCTTTTGGAAAATCATGTAGCAAAACATTATCAACCAATTCTAATCCAATAGTAATAATAACAACAATAATAATAATACATTTTATTGATCAGATTATTGAGAGCTTTTTAAATGATGAGGAGGATCTTGAAGTGGATATGCTGCTTTATTGGGAGCCAGTGAAGGTGTTGCAGGATGGGTGTAGAAGTCTCTTATGTCCACTTTTCTTTTAGACATCCTGGCTGCGTCTAATTACCAAACACACATACACACGCACGCACATACGCACACGGACACCGATTCAAACGTTAATGTAAAAGAAACCTCTGATAATACAATCCTTCTAGCTGACGTGAACCAGGCAGAACAAACTCCCAACGCACAGTAGCGGACTCCTGACCGCAGACTAGCAGACCGTCGGTGTGCAAGATGGAGTGACAGCGGGGACGGCCAATCACACAAGAAACGGCAGAGCCAATAGAGGAGCTTGTGGGCGGTCTAAACTAAGGGAAACAGGCTTCAGCTTGAGCGGCCGTTTTCCGCTTGGTCCTAGTGCTTGACGCATCTCTGTTTACTATAGCGTAACTTCAGTTTTTTTCTGCCTTCAATGAGGTAACGCGACACATTTTTTGGCAGTAACGATAACGGCATTATAATAATGAGATGAGTAATCAATTAGATTACTCGTTACTGAAAAAAGTAACGCCGTTACTTATAACGCCGTTATTCCCATCACTGGAAACGTGCAAGAGGAGATTTCACCAAAAGAACAGACAAAGCAACAATGCAGGAAATATAGCAAATACAATTCATATGGTAATGAAACCAGGGTGTTATGTAACTGTGGTTATGGCAAAAATCGGTTTTGAACCTTTCTGTTCTCACACCGATTTCTGTTCTCTGCGTGGGCTGTTTATTGTCACCGCTAACAAATAAAGTAGATATCAGTCAGAGAAATGAGACATCAACAGCCCTCTTACGCTCTAACAACATGTCAAAGAAAAAAGACAAAATTCTTCCAACATACATTTCTAGCACTGACAAATAAAAAGGATTATTGGCACGTTGATTGAACTGAGATCGTGTCACGCACAAGTTATTCCCACCCAGCCTACACACATTTGTTGTACGAATGACCCAGTTAGCAGGTTTTTAACAGGGTGATTCTTTTTATATGGTGTGTTGAAAGAAAAGTGTGAGAGAGAGAGAGAGAGAGAGACACAGAAAACTTCTGGCCAGGCAAATGTGCTCCGTTGTGAGCCACTTTGATCTTCGGGCCAACTTTTGGAATTAGTGAATACATGTTCAAGCATTATTGATTTCCTCTTGACTTCGCTGTCCTGTTCCATCCCCATTTCCCTGCTCGATGCAGCCAGAATTTTAAACTGCAGACGCGTGCAGGAAACGGGCAGTCTCAGCCAATCACATCTTTTTTGATAACAATCTACTTGCGTTATTAAAAAAAAAAAAGAGTCAGTGGGTGAATTGCTCTTCCTTCCTCACATCCTGTCCTCCCCCGTGTGTGCTCTCTTGGTACGTCTCGCTGTCATCTTTATCTCATGTCCTGCATCCTCTCTCTCTCTCTCTCTCTCTCTCTCTCTCTTCGTTATCCCGCTCAGACAGCGACAATTTCAGGCAGATCTTTAGGCGATCATGCTGTCTGACCCCCTCAAAGGTCAGCCTTTGTAGCACTCGACACCTCTCTCCTTCACACAGACTCTGTCATCCTCCCAGCCTGTCTGTCCGCCCGTTGATCTGTCTCACTGTCTTTCTTACCTCGGCTCCTCAAAAGAAACCTGCCAGCGTTCGTTGCCTGACGTTCCGGCTTCCCATCCCATATCCCTTTAAGTCCCGTCCCTTTTAACTCGAATATGACCGGAGTGAGAAGTGAATGTGGAAAAAGCTCCTGAATAATAGACAACCCCACTGTTTGAGATTCTCTCCACTTTCAAAAAGCCAGGAGAAGAAAAAAAAAGATGATTTTTGGAGGAGATGTAGAAGTCGAAGTGGAGTTGGTTAAACTGCCATGTATAGTTTAGTGTATTGTGACAACAAATACTATGAGAAACACACAGGAAATCTTTTTGTTTTGATGCAATCGACCGTTTTCTCCTTCAGACTCTATCCATCTGTTGTCAAAGCGCTGGGTTTCATCTGTCTGCAGCATCTCCATGTGGTGGGGGAATCTTAGGAAACGTCTGCTTTATTTTGACCTGTTGTCTGGTTTCGGGGCAAAAAAAGCCTCAAATATTTACTCTGATCACTTCAAGGAGAAACAAAAGCACCAACCCCACGCTGTGGACGGGAAATATGAAGAAAAACAAAGCTCAACTCTGCAAAGACTGTGTTCAAGTTACCTCCTGTTAGAAAGACTATCAAGCATCAGCGGATATTTGACAACCTCTTATCGCTGCAAATGAGACGTAATTGAATTAGCCAAACTTTCTTAATGACACTTTAGATTATTTGCTCCCCTCTTCACAGCCTACTGGATTGGCACCGGAGCAGCATGAAGAGTCAATTTTCAAGATTGGGATTTGAGGAAATATCAAAACTTTCTGACTAAACTTTTCTTCCAAATGTTCGTGTACAAAACTACCCTGAAGTGATGTTTACTCAATGTCAAGTGCCCACGCGTCAGGCAGAACACTTCTGGGTGTCAGAGGTTTACCAGAAATACAGGAAACTTTTTTTAAAAGCAAGTGTGAGTCTCCCGCCAACGCTGTCGTATCTCTCTGTGTGATGTGGCTTTCTTCAGCGACGTCGTGAAACGAGTTCTAGCCAAATTCTTCGGCAATGTGATTATGTAACGTATCCGTTTTTCTAAGGTCATTGAAGAGTTTCACGAAAGTAAAATTGCTTTGTTGTCATTTTTAATGATTCTTTTCACCACTGTGTCAAATAAAGTAGAATCAAAAACATAACTCTCTCCGCCCGCGAGCGGCGTTTTAATTAATGCTATTTAACATTTACAAAAAACACCTATTAATGGATTCATGTGAAGTGTAAGAGTCATGTGAAACGTTTCTTTTATCATTAGATAAAGATTTAATTACATCACCTGCAGAAAAACTCTTTTTGCTTCACGTCGTCGACACTGAAACGAGAGCATCCGGGGCTCGAGACTTCAAAGAGCTCGTTGTCAAAGTGTAACAGATTTAATTTATTTATCCGCTGGAATGTTGCACCCTGCAGGCAAATAACTGGATTGTCGACGATATTAAGAAAGAAAAAAAGGTTAAGGAAAGCTGTCTAATAACCTGCATAATGAGATAGCCCCGATTAACCCCACTATGTTCTTGTCAGCTGTGAGCAGGTAAATGAGAGGCTTCACAGCACGGCCTTACATATGATATATATATATATATATATATATATATATAGGGCTTTTATTTTGAAAGGTGCGAAAAGGCGCAGTATAAGTTTAGTGTATTTTCACAAATGAATAAATGCATTCATTGTGATCCGTGCCATTCTCTCACACCGCCTTCAGAGGCAATTAGGGGTTCAGTGTCTTGCCCAAGGACACTTCGGCATGCAGGCCAGAGGAGCCGGGAATTGAACCAATCGACGACATGCTCAACTTCCTCGGAGCCACAGCCACAAATTGATGGCTGAGTCCAATCAGCTCAGTTAGAGGATTTTTCGGCTAAATGTGATGAGCCAACAATTTTGGCATCGACTAAAATGACACTCGCAAATGTGAATTTTGCCAAAGCAGCGCGGTAAATATTTCATCCCCCATTAAACCTGTCTGAATGCAGTCAAACAGCTTAGTACAATGACAATAAAGTAACCCTTTTCCACCAGTGTTCTAACGGGGTTGCAACGATGTGCTCGGCTGGAGGATGGGTTTGGGAGTCTAACCAGCCTGAGGAAGGAAGCTGATCTGAAGTCTAGTGGTTCGACACATTTCTTTATCTCTTGCCAAAGGGCAGCGGGGTGAACGGCTGTGGGCTTCTAGATCGCCAACATCGCTGATGGTCGCTAGATCGCCACCAACGATGTTCTGGCTGATTTCAATCACCTGCTTTGTGCCTCTCAGGCCAGTTTGTAATGTTTCCAGTCAGGATGCTTCTATCGCTCCGCTGTAAACACTTTCATTTGTTTATTCTGGGTGTGATGACCAGGCTGGTTTGTGAAAGCTGATATAGGAACTTAAAACGCTTCATTTGAGCGTGGAAATTATTATAATAAATCACAGCAGAGCCCCACGTAATAATACCTCATCAACATGTTCAGTGGATGCACCTTATTGTTGTTGATAAAGAATTAAATGTTCCTAAAAAAAACCACAAACAATCACAAATGTGTGTGTGTGTGTGTGTGTGTGCTACTGACATGGTGAGTCACGCCGATTGTGCTCCATGTCAAATGAATTTGACCTATGCATCCCAAGAGGCAGACACACACACACACGCACACACACACACACACACACACACACACACACACACACACACACACACACACACACACAAACAGACATACTCACACAGTTATGCAGGGACAGACGGGGAGGAGAGAGAAGAAGGCAAACAGATTTCCACCTATTTTTATGATCTCTTTGCTGTTTCTGTGCACGCTCTGCTCTGCTCTCCCCCCCCCCCCACAACTGTCTGTCTGCCACAGTGTACTCAACCTGTCTGCGGGTCACAGTCATGACACTTCAAAGTCACTGTTACTGGCAAAATGTCAGCGGATGAAACGACAACAAACGCAGGAGGCCATGGAATAAATAGAGGAATGTACGCTGAAGATGAGAGGAGCGGAGCGGCGAGGATGAAGTCAGAGCGAAGCCGGTATATACGACTCCAAGATCAGTCGACGATGCAAAGGAGGTGTCATAAACACAGAGCCCTCCGTGGCTATACATAGATGAAATGTCATCAAAATGTCTTTGGAGGAGGCTTCTTGAGTTATCAATATAGCTTAAAAATGCAAATATCAAAATAGTCAGCATGTCAGAGAAAGAAAAACACACGCAGACGACAAACAAGTCAACATCCTAACTTACCCCGACCTAACCCGAGTGAGTCATATCCACAAGAATTCATTATTTTCACGCTGTTGTTCAGCGACAACGTACCATTGAACCGCACGTCCTGCATCGGCAGGAAGTCCGTCCGTGGGAGTGCTATTCAGCAGCGGTGAATTGTGGTAAACGGGTTCATCGAGACCAACAGCTGCCGAAGGACAAGCTGTCAAGACTGAATGCAGAATTTAGAGAAAGAACTGTTGAAGTTCTACTAGATGAACTAGATGAAACTGTTTCCCACTTCACAATTTGTCTGGAGAAAACTTTTTGTTCACTCGACGGAGAGAAATCATTGGAACTGTTCCTGGAAGCCACTCTATTTAGACTGAAGCTATGAGGCGCTAATGATCCAAGATCCTTTCAAGCTTCAACATTTCAGTGTCAGACAGACAGACAGACAGACAGACAGACAGACAGACAGACAGACAGATAGATAGATAGATAGATAGATAGATAGATAGATAGATAGATAGATAGATAGATAGATAGATAGATAGATAGATAACAACAACAATAATAATAACATAATTATATATAAGGAAATCTAAAAACACAAATAAAAAAGTAAAAGTGAACACTAGAGAAAAGGTCCAGCAGCTAAAAGTGTGTGTGTGTGTGTGTGTGTGTGTGTGTGTGTGTGTGTGTGTGTGGGTGCGTTTCTCGATGGGTTAATCTATATCTATATATGCTACATAACGACTCGGCGTTATGTAGCATTTGATGCCGACATGGCGACTACGTTTACAGCACATAAAGCTGCATCACTAATTTGAGCATTAAAGTTACAAGGTGGTGAGTTTTATTTCCCTGGGTCATTACTAGCGCCGTGTGTCTACTTAACGCTATCCTTTATATCACATATATAACCCCCACGGTGCAGGAAGAGAGCAACCTAAATCAAATAAAAATTAGGCCTGAAAGCCAATAAATGCAATGATGAGTTTTCCATCCTGTAAAAAAGGAAATGCATCACACGCTGTGGGGCCTCCCTCCCTGTAGAAACACGAGGAATATTTTTTTTTTATTGTAGCACATAGTGAAGCTAATAGCCTTTCTGTTATGATGATGTTATGTGAGGGAGGGATTGTTTTCCCGTGACATAGTTAAAGTTAACGAGCGGTCCCGCTCTGTGACTCTTCCATTGACCGGGGTAAACGGTTTGACCCGGGCCTGTAAATTGCAGATTGCCTGTTTGTACAACACAGACGGGTAAAGCAGTAAACGACGGAGGAGGAGATGGAGGAGACGGAGCGGACGAGACGGATGAAATTATCTGAAAGCTCACTGACATAAGAGAAGTGCCCTTCTGTGCTTCTTCAAACTTTAGAAGTAGCATTCGGTTCTGTTGCACAACTGAAAGCGATGGTTCAGAGTAAAATGCACCCTAGGTAATTTCCACCATGACATCCAGCCAAACACCCCCTCAGAAGCATTTTTAGCGATGGTCAGCATTGGTCAAGATACATCTTGTATATCTCGTAAATTACCCCACTAATAATGCATGGAATGTTACCAAACTTCTGCAGTAGTACACATAGGGTCTGTACTCACAAAACAAGGCATTTTAAAGTTTGTAAGTATACCAGGAGTTGTCATGGTGGAAATGACCGAGGGTGCATTTTACTCCGAACCATCGCTTGAACCGAGTGAACGTGAATGAAGATCAGAAATCCATCTCCTTACTTGATGCTCTGTCTCTGTAGGATATCCGGATCTGTGGCGTTGAGCGAGGCCACGAAGCTGCCCACCGGGATGTTCTCCATCTTGGTGACCACCAGGGGGTCGGGGAAGAAGACGGGGCCCTCGTTGATGTCCAGGACCGTGACGTGGACGGTTGCCGTGGAGCTGGGCCCGTAGCCCACGTCGGGGACCAGAGGGTCCTCGTTCTCCACTTTGATGAGCAGCGTGTGGAACGCCGAGGCCTCGTAGTCCAGAGGCTGAAGGGGCGGAGACGGTTGTGAGTTCATGTAACCGCGGCAATGAAGGCATGCGACAGTTTGATATATACGTTACCTTGACAACAGACAGCATTCCCTCGTTGTTGTCCGGGTTGGTTTGGATGTCGAAGCTCAGGGTGGGGTTTCCCGTAACAATGGAGTAGATGGCTCTCCACGCCCCCGTGTCGGGGTCGTCCCGGTCGTCCACCGTCAGGTTGACCACGACGCCCGTCGAGCCCTCGTACACGAACGCCTCGAACTGTTAGAGGAGACGGACGGAACCGGCGTTAGAGAGCACGGAGAGCCGAGCAGCTAACAGCACAAATCAGACTCAGAGGACGATGCAGACTTTCTATTCGGAGTGGAATTACAGTAGGTATTTAAATTCATGAATTCATGCTCATCCCAAATCTCCATACCATGAATCTAGACATGAGTACCTGCTGAGTTCTCTAATCAGACACACACACACACACACACACACACACACACACACACACACACACACACACATACACACTGTTTGCACGTACAAGCTAATATCTGTTCAATACATTTATAGCTAATGAGCACAAACAGTCCAGCGGGATATTCTGTGAGAGCCAAAGAGCAAAGAGTCTGATTGGATCGAAGGTTCCTGTAGAGTTTCTAAACACCAGCAACGTTTTTACAAAACAATGTGCAGACGTGTGACATGCATCGTTGCCGGTGTTTCTTTGCTCCTCCACCGGAGGCAGTAAAGCACAAAGAGGGGTAGGAGTCAACGAAGACGAGAAGAGAGAAAGACGACACGTGAACCATGGATGGAAAGAAAGCAGGATTTGAATAATGGATGGAGATGTAATACACAATGTAAAGAAATG
>NC_139923.1:25972270-26069770 GCF_963514095.1 Eutrigla gurnardus | reverse complement strand
TATCACACATTCAAGTCGTTAAAGAGCTTGAAACACAGTGGTATGATCCTTCTGCATTATAACTGAATACAACTCGTCGCCGCCTCGCTTCACGATCTGACCTTTCACGATCCGACTCGTACTCGGAATACAGCTTAAACATTTCATTTCATGTTAAGTCATATCTGTGACCTCGCCAGTCAGACCGTCATCAGTGAATGTGAGTCACATCTCCTCACTTTCCCTTTGAGGTGAGAGGAGGAGGCGCTGATTGCCGGCCGCGTTATCAGACTGTAATGAAGACGGCGAGCTTCCGCTGCTGCACGATTAGCTTTAATGAGAAACAAAGAACAAAAAGGATGCAGCACTTTGTCAAAGAGTGCAGTAATTGCCGGGTATTTACTTGGAATTTGACCTGCGATTATTGTATCAATCGTTTACGAAAAATATCATTATCACCTGCCATTTTACTGAAGTAGTCAAGATGCTTTCTGTGATGTACGGCTGAGAAGCCTAGGAATAAAAAAAATCAGTCAGTCGGTTTACCAGACTGAAATATCTCGACAACAATTGGATTCATACTGAATCACAAATTGTGGTAACACTTTAGATTAGGGAACACATATTAACCATGAACTAGTTTCTTATTAGCGTGCATTAGCAGCATATTGGATGTTTTTAAGCCATTCTAAATCACTTACTAATGCCTTATTCTGCATGATCTACTAGGCCATTAACTACTGTGAGAGTTTTCCATCAATAATTTCCTAATCACTGCTTATTGATAGTGAGTTAGGGAGTTGTTGTAAACCACTTAATAAGAATGAGCTAATAAGAAACTAGTTCATGGTTAATATGTGTTCCCTAATCTTAAGTGTTACCCAAATTGCAATTTTGGTCTATAAAAAAAAACAAAAGACATTTGTATTATTTCCCACATTGTTCGGTCCGCCCCAGAACCTAAGATAGGGAACCTCTGCACCCAAAGCAAGAGTTCTGCAGTCGTGACACCAAAACCTCCATCTTGACACTGTCAGCAACAGTAAAGGCAGCTCCTCTCCAACAGATGGGGGGTCGCAAAAGGAAAGACTACAAGTCTGGCAGAGGGCCAGAGAAAGAGATGTGAAGCCTTGAAAAAGTAAAGGCCTTCCACATCTGTCAGCTTTACCGACTAACACTAAATGCTCTCTGCCTCATTAACGCGACTATGGAAATTGCCTCCTATTTCTTATACAGGCTTTTAATTCGTCTTTTCCTTGCCAGCTGGCATTGTTTGCTTGCAACGAACCACTGACTAAGACCTTTTTCTTCCATCCTGACTGCTGTGTGCCGTGTCATGGTCGATACAAGGAGAAAGACGGGAAACAAGATGGAAGAAGACAGAGAGAGATATGGGTCGGGCAAAAAACAAGTACAAAAGTGCAAAGTTTCAAACAGAAAGGGCTTGTTTTCATACTGACTGCCATAAAGCATCATGTTCATCAGAATGACGTTACCATCTTCTGCTCCAAGTTTACACATGCAGGTAATTACAAAGCAAACACACACCCGTCATATTTTATAGCACAATAGACACGGAGAAGGACGGGGATCCACTTATTTTATTCCTGGATGTCTGTCACATTGTGTCATGAATACAGATGGCAGTTAGCCGGGCTGCACTGACAGACAGGCAGACAGACAGTTGAGCAGCTGTGTGTTTGTCCTAATAGAAAGGACTTTGTGACACGTCCCCACTGCCCCAAAGATTTACTCCTGAAGGCGACGCACACAACTCTTACCCGCCACATTAAGACTGTTTTGCCTCCGAGCAGCGTTCGTTGCCACGGCGTCACAGCGGGGCGGACGCACTGCTGCATCAGAGGCGTTTCAAGTTTGTGCTCCTGTGCCCGTTGGTTTGCTTTTCCGCCGTATCTCTCTTCGCAATTTTTTTGTGTGATGCAAAGTGTTTTGAAGTCCATCTGTTCTCATGTGACACTTTTTTTTTTATCCGTCTGAGGCAATTCTTAGAAAGCCGTGTAAGCTTTACACTGTGGGCAGATAAATCCTCACACGCTATAAAGAAATGACTAATCTCAAATACTCTATAAGATCTCATCAAATGTTTAAAGTGTGCACGATGCTGCCGTGCATTCATTAACCATTTCCTATTGTAATAACAACATATATGCCGATAGATATAAATGTAATTCAGGAAGAAATCCCCCCCCTCTCCCCGACTTGAACAGGAATCATGTACATTTCCAAGCCGCCTTTCAAAAGCAGCTTAACTCGGAGCAAAGCGAGGTGTAGACAGATGGAGGAGCTGTGAAAAGGCACCGTTTTCATTGTACAGTACCAGCATGCGGGTGAAATTAAACCAGGTGCCATCACTCGTCTTCCCACACAATCCAATACATAGACAGTGTGTATAGGATACGACGTGTCTGTGTATTGGATTCACACCCTACCTCAATATCTCAACCCCCCCTTACCGTTCTTTTCCCCTTCCCCCTATGTTTAATCCTGCGTACAGTTAGTGTGCCTGGAGAGTTAATGAGCTTACCTGTGTCTTTATTCAATTTTAACAGCCGCTGCTCGGGCTGCTTCTAAAGATAGTTTTTCGATTAATCTGACATTCAGAAAAGCAGCTTTTCTATCTTTTGCGGAACATGACAGCCGTCAATGCAGTCGAGTAGAAAAAAAACTAACTTCAACGGATAAAGGCACGCAGGGTATTAAATAATTGAATAACCACCTCAAGTCATTTAAGTGTTACAGCTTCTGCGTTCTATCGGACAGAGTAAACTGCTTCCAGGAGTTTTGTCCAAAAAAAACAGTCCACACTGACAGTCCACACCTGCTTTCATGCTGCATTCGGCCCACGTGTGCTTCCAAGTCAAAGACAGTTTGTTCATTTCAACACATCGACCCCCAAGTAGACGCTCGCCATAACTCCGTCTGAGAACAAGCTCCTTGGAAATGCTCCCTTTCTTAAATTCTAATGCACAGCTGCTGTTGAACAAAGATGTAAACGACAGATGTGGAGTTTTTCTTTCGCGCACACACAACCAAGATATTATACATTTGTACAAAACAATTGATGTATTGTATATCTTGACATTTTTTAAATGTCTGACAGCTCTACTGGGCCATAAACATCTTTTTTTAATGAACATCAATCAAATCCAGTACGTCCCATCCTTAGTCACTACCTCTCAGAAGGAATAGCTCCTGCGGCCACAAGGGCATGATCCCCATCTAGCTTCCAACCCACAAACAAGGCCAACAAGCAGGACTACTACTACAGGAACCTGAACCAGGTCTCTGGGACAGTGTGTGTCCATTCTACAATCTCTCTTGTTGGATGGAACAACTATGATGATATTAAATCTAATATAATCCAACAAACATTACAAATTTGATCATTTCTTTGATGTTGCACCAAAAACTCCGGTTCCTCTGAGAAAACAGACAACTCCTTTTCAAACGAGCCCATTGCGAGCTCGTGTGGATTCAGAAATCACAAGGCCAGCTGCCGACACGTTCAACAACGCTCTTAAAACGGAACTTCTCCAGCACACCAGATGCTATTTCACACTCAGTTCCAGTGCTTCTTCACTCATTAGCTAAAGCGTTGTGTTCAGTTTGTTACAAGTTAGAATGTTCTCGCAAAATTTGTATGTACCTGATTTATTTTGGCTGCACCTCGGCCCAGGTTCCAAACGTTCTGCATAGAACCACAAGCTTTAACGAGTGCTTTAACTACTGTCACTAGCGGTCGCCGTTTTTTTAACCCAGATGATGAAATAACTCAAAATTGCAAATATATGTTAATATGGATCAGAAATGCTTCCGCAAGATACCTTTTTCTTATTCTCTAAATTTGATTCTCTCAAGAAAAGTGAGTGCTGACCACAAAATACATTTTCTTTCTCCAAAAGTTTCAAGGACAAATAATATCTCACCACATCTCACTCTAACCTGATCCGTGAATCTATATTATATGTGTGTGTGTGTGTGTGTGTTTTTGTGTGTGTGTGTGTGGGTGGGCGCATCGACTCACACACACTCATAACTTCGTCCTTGGTAACGTGGCATTCACCTAACATACGGCGCACAAATCCTTTCCCATCTCTTCCTCTTTGTGAGTCCTGGCCACCGTATCACTCAGGGTAAGCGCTGTGTGTATCTCAGAGCTAGTGAAGCAATCATGCAAGGCTCGGACTAATCCGTGACACCCGTTAGCCCCCCCCTCCCACCCCCAGAGACAGACCAGCTCTGACAGCACCCTGCTGCCCTGTGCCTGGTGCTACACCCATCACTGCTAACGTCTTTATCAGCGCGACAGATGGATTGCAGGCGAGCATATTCTCCTGGTCATCACGGAGCAGGCAGGCGAGGGGAAGAAGAAGAGAGGAGAAAGGGGAAGCAGACTGAAAGACAGCCCGGCACAGAGAAAGAGCCCAAAATTGAGTGAGAAAAAAAAAACACAGACTAGCTGTCGGGGAGTTTGAGTGACAGAAGTGATAAGGTCCATCATGGCCTTGTTATGAGGAACTGGGGGGAAATAGTCAGACATGGCGATGAATTAGCAGAGCGGAGGAGGAGGAGTATGATGAGAAGTGCAAGCACAGAGGAAGAAATCGAAGGGAGGATCGGTATATCGGAGGGAGAATGATATAACGGAGAGGGAGATGAGACGTGAAGGGCAAAAGGTCCTCGTTTGGAGGAAGACCGGTGTCAGGTATGATACCATCCACCTGTACAAAAGTTCAACAATGTTCCCCCCAGTGTGAGCGAGATGGTGTAAGATCAAATGCAATACAACCGGCCTGAGACTAAGAACAAACGTATGGAGATAATATATATTTTGATTGACAGATGAAAATTCACCAAGAGAAATATCCATACTGTACATATCTGGCCTTTCAGACGACAGAGCTACCGAGGGATTCCATATCCATTTTTTGTCCTCCTCATGAAAACAGGATTAGACCCTCGCTATGAAAATTAATCAGGTCAGAGCCCAATCCCCTACAGAAACAAAATGTAATATATTTCAGAGTAAGAAAGGATACCTTAGCTTAAGATGGTTAGAAATGGAAGATGGATTCCTGAATCATCCATCCGTAAAAAGGACTGGGAGCTCGGCGTGCTGTTCGGCTAATTCTTACATCTTTTATGAAAGGTTTTAAGCATTCTCTATATGTAAGTATTTCAATATTGCATCGGTGATTATCAGTGAAGGTCGTACTGCACCGAAGGCAGCTTTTTACATCTGAGGCTGCTTTAAAGTCGAACTGAGATTCAAATTCCTTTTTCTCCTTTTCCAGAAATCATAATATATCCTTTGTGTTTGTTCTGACTTGAGAAGTCTACTTTAATTCTCTCAAAGTTATAAATGCCAAGAAGGCATTTATATTTAATTCGAGCGGGGGAGAGCAGAAGCACATGAAGTGGACCAATCAGCAGCCAGACAGAGAAGTGAGATGTAAATGTAACTAACGACTAATCACAAGCTCCCATTATTTTCCGGGGAAGTATTTTCTTCTATATAATTTGAGCCTACAGGAGAGATTTTAGACTTAGATGCTACAGAAACTAGCATGTGACATAATCCAGCAATTCTTTCAGGCAACGCAGACAAGGACACAAGCAGTAAAGCAGCATGGAGGCAGATTCTGTAGTCCACTGCTTAGTCCCATCTGTGATTTAAACTTTGGATCTGCTCTGGACCCATTACACAGAGACTGCTAGCTAGACCCCCTCCTTCCTACAATGTGCTGAATGTGCAGGATCTGCCTATGATTCAGAAGGTGTTGAAATAGCATGAAGGAAAAGGAGTCTGTGCTGAATTAGCAAGTTTGGGGAAGGAGCTTGCATGTGGACGCTACGAAGCCAAATGTTTAATGTTATAAATGGAGCATGACCAATGTCTTCAATTGGAGTTAACAGCATGTCTCCTAACTAGAAGGGCTCAGAAACTGTAGCGGCCTCAGTTTCAGAGCTCAAGTGAAGATATGACAAGGACCTAAGTCATCCATTGGTGCCAACCGTGTTATGCAATGTAAGTTATAATAAGGCTCGCCAGTGAGCTGAAACTCTTGCGGTTTATTTTTAGAAATTTGATATCATTGTCTCAAATAACCAGTTGTGACATCCAGGATAATAACCTATTGCATTCAGATGAAATGTGGCTTTCCTGAGTATACTGACAAGAAGAGAGTTTCTGCGCAGTTGCCAGAACAGAAATCTGGAAATGTTTTGGAAAAGTCTTTGATACCAAATCATAGCATATCATTTTTCCCATGGTGTTGCTCAAGGTCTTGATATCCTTATGTGGTATTTGGAGGGATATTTGATTATTTTTTCACAATACTACCGCTGACAAATCTGCTGTCCCTCCCTCACAAAGACAAACATGGGTAGGGTCTCTTTAGGTGAATGAAGGCTAGCTTTAGCTAATCACAGTATATCTACTGTAAGCCATATTCAGGAAGATGATCATTATTCCTTTTCAAGGCACAGAACTGATCTCACTTGTTTAAAATTCTTTTACATTAAGTTTGACTTCGACAACTTCAATGCAGAGGGATGAATGGGGGAGGAAGAGCAGAATATTCCCTGCTGGCTGATCAGAGGACGTACGCCAGAGTGGAGTGGTGGTCTGACTTCACAAGTTATGAATAGCTGTGTCTCCACATTGAGCTGCGGTAGGTGGGACTGAGGAAAAACAGAGGCACCCGACGGGGGGATTATGTTTGCTGAATTCAAACAAAATGTCAACTCATAAAACCCAGCTAGACTGGATTTAATGAATAATAACAGGAAGGAACACTGAACATTCATTTGCTTGGTTTCTCTTCCTTTGCTCTCCCTCTGTATCTTCCTACGTTAGACTCTTTCTACTCATCTTTTTTTATCCTTCCTATCTTTCTCAGCTTGAGTCCAGCACACAAACTGGATGATGAGCTTTCACAGCTTACATCTCATCCGCAGAAGGCGGCGTCTTGAGAAAAAGACAACTCAAGATTCTTCTGAAGGAAGAGGATTCTATTAAATAAAACTTGAATTCATCCATCCATCGTCTACTGCTTATCTTGTATTCAGGGTCGCGGGGGGGCTGGAGCCGATCCCAGCTGTCCAGGGCGAAGGCAGGGTTCACCCTGGACAGGACGCCAGTCTATCACAGGGCTGACATATAGAGACAAACAACCATTCACGCTCACATTCACACCTACGGGCAATTTAGAGTCATCAATCAACCTATCCCCATCCTGCATGTCTTTGGACTGTGGGAGGAAGAACATGGGGGGAGAACATGCAAACTCCACACAGAAGGAACCCAAACCCGACCCGGAATCAAACTAAATAATACGGTGAAGGCTTCAGAAAGCTGCTGCAGAGCCAAACCCAGCGCCGATACACAGAGATGATTCATGAGCGGGGTCGGAGGCGGTCAGGGAGAGGGGAGGGTAGAGGATTCATATCGGGGAGCTTAGCGCCTTCAAACACTTGTTTTTTAAAAGCTCAATTTCTCTACGCCGCTAAACGGATCTCTTCCCAGTGAGAAATGAGAACATTAACTGGGACATGGACATGGTGCACTCTGCACGGCCCTGCCGAGCCCTCTGAGCTGTAACATTTCACATCTGAGCTGTGCTCCTTACAAGCTCCCCTGACACCCTGATGCATCATGGGAGGGCTGCAGGGATGCTCTGGTTGGAGGGGGGATGTGAGATGTGTCTTAAAACCTGACAACAGCTGTGGGCGTTTCCATTAAGAACAACACGAGTCAGTGTTACAACTGCACCTTCAGGCACACGTCATTCTTTTTTTCTGTTTTCTGAGACGCAGGAATGACGAAGGAAAAGAAAACAGCCACAGCAGCGACTTTTGACAAATTCACCATGAGGCAATAGGTGTGATTTTTTTTTTTTTTTTTTGGTACATGTATGTTTCATTTTATAGTGTGATTGCCGGGTACCGGTTTCACTAATGCCTTAAGGCCTTGCTGACTAAACAAACCCTCACTGAACCACAACACATTGACTCCCACTCCTTCTCCCAGATCCCCTTATCTGTCCTCTGCACACATACCACCCAGTTCCACTGATACGTGGCACTATGTTCTTTACACACTCTGTCATCTGCCCTGGACATTTTCTGAGCTTTACTTTAACGAGGACAGAACTATTCTTTCGTATGAGGTCACATAGGTCCTTGAGTGGGTGACGTGTAGGTGGATGTATCCGTGCATGGTGCTGGTGACTTGCTGCTCTTATTTCAATTTGCTGGTGGTATTTGTTTGTGTGGTAATGGAACTGTATCCACGTCCTCTGTGTTTAGCTGTGTTCTTGGTGAATTCAGAATCAAGCACATTTCCACAGCATTAACTCCATCTGAACCACAGCATGTCATACCCATCCATCTGTTGCTCTGGCTTTCTCATTACCACAAGTCACTAATAATAAAAAAAAAAACATCAACTGCATCATCTTTGACCGTTCTTCTGACCAGTGATACCAATTTTGATGAAACGCAACACTTCCTGTGCAGTTGTTTCACATTAAAAGTACGAGTTACAGAGCATTAAACATCAGACAACTGTAGGAGGTATTGACAGAATGGCAAAGCAGAAGGAATTAAATGAATAGCAAATGAATATTTCTGTTAAATAGAGAAACCTCACCATAGTTTAAACCAAATCGTTGAGTAGAGGCCAACAATCACAGACAGCAGGAAATGGTACCCTCACACCATTTATACTAGCAGCAGATAATATCAGGCTTATCAATGAAACCTTAGACGAAGAAGGAGTTGATCACCTGATGATCAACACTGAGATTGCTGATGTGCCACAGGGATTGGCACATCATGTAGCTCTACTTGAGAATGTCTGGTAATTATTATCGTATTGTGCTTGACGACTGAATACATTTGCTTGTAATCTGCACATTAAAAAGCACTTTGAATTGCCCTGTTATACAAGGTGCTATACAAATACAATTGCCTTGCCTTGACTTTCCTTGCCTTCAAATTCTCGATCGCGTTGTTTATAAAATGATTTAAAGTAGACCTGGGGCCCGTTTCACAAAGCAGGTTCAACAAACTCTGAACCTAACACTGAACTCTGAGTTGACCAACTCTGAGATGGGCAACTCTTTTCAGTTTCAGAACAGCGGTTTTGAATTAGTTCAGTCAACTCTGAGTATGTAAACTCTGAGTTACGCGCGTGCCTGCCGACTCTATAAAGCCATCATCAATGGAGCTCCAATACTACGATTCACCATGGCAACGGGGAGAGCGTCATTAGATATTCCTGAGTGTTTATGTAGAAAACGAGCTCATCCTGAGAAAGCGGAGCAACGTAACTGCAGCAAAGTAGCAATAGTTAGTGTAGCAGACAATTACTGCCCGATCTAATGTGTATAACTGAATGAAACAGTCTATTGATCTAAAGGTAATAACTCTTTTTTTTCAGCTTTGCACAGCGACACTGTGGTGTAATGGTTAGCAAAGCCGCCCACGGCGCAGGCGACAGGGGTTCAACTCCTGTACTTCACAAAGTAGCGCACTGAATGAATTATCCTTTTCATTGGGTGTAATCACCCCAGGCACAGAAAGAAAGTGGCGTCAGTTGAAAATTAAGCATAAGAATATTGCGCAAATACGTTGACTAAGGCATATGATTTTAATCATATTTCACATATTAAACAGTAAATATAAGCAGATATTTCAACACAGAAATGTACTTAAACATTTCATAAATCTCCCGTTCGCAAAAACACTAGCTCTGCAAAGAATCTGGTTGCGGATTATGTCCGCGATATGAAATGTTGAAAATGTCGGAGAATATTGTTTAGATAATATCTAATGTGATTGGAAGGAAAGGTAATCAAAATTGTCTCCCAACGCAAAGCTGCTAGAATCACTTTTATTTCCATATCGATTAGGTTGGAAAGGACGGCACATTTTTTTCAGAGTTGGTTCAGATTTCGGAAAAAGGCGGAGACATGTAGGGAGAAACTCACGGTTTGTTGAAGCAAACCTGCTAGCGAGCAGGTTAGGTTCACGGAGTATGTTACCCGGGTAAGTGACTCAGATTTATGCTGAACTGGCTTTATGAAACTGAAAAACCAGAGTTTCCCTCATCTCAGGGTTAACTAACTCAAGGTTTTCACTAAACCTGCTTTGTGAAACGGACCCCTGACATCTGTGATTAAAAGGATTCAGCACATGCCTCGATAATCAAAGAAATTGGATAGAGGGACCTTCCTCAACCAGGAGACCTTGGTTCTGCCGTGTTATTTTGAAGCTTCTGCATTTACCATTGTGACCCGCATCCTTGAGGAATCTATCAGCTCCAACTGACCCAAACATCTGACCTCCCCGGAGGGGTAAACAAACATTTCTTTGTCAACGTAATGTTTGTATAAGCCACATGTAAAAATACAAGTGGACAGAATATTCAACCTTCAAAAGAAGTAGAGAGGAACAGGAAAAAGGGGGATGTTTCTCACCAGCGGATGTGTGAACTCGGGGGCATGGTCGTTCTTGTCTGTGATGGTGATGGTTGCCGTGGCGGTTCCTGTCAGGCCCACCTCACTTCCTGCCATGTCCTTGGCCACAATCTCCAACTCGTATGTCGTGGTCGGCAGCGTCTGTAGAATAATATGAGAGATTCAGAGTTATAAAAACGAGATACAGATGTGTACACACTCGCAAAGCGCAAACCATGTTTTAACACATTGCTGTAAATCCATTTGACGAAGCTCGGAAGCTGTTATAATAGTCCACTAGAGCAGGGCTATTACACTCTACACTTGTACAGGGGGCAATTTTTTTTTTGCTAATTTGTGTTCATGGTTACATTTTAGATAGTGAAAAAGCTGTGTGCCTCACTCGGGGCACCTTTCAAAATAGGGGCACCAAATATGAGGAATACTAAAAAAAATATGTTATTTCAAACACATTTGCTGGAATTCTCCACCACCTCAACTTTTGATTAAACAGCCACCTGCACTCATCTTGATCAGTCAGGTTGAGGCTGCTATGAAAAAAAAGTATGCATCAAGAATGGTTAATTGACGGAGCGACAGAGAAACAGAGCAAGCCCGTAACCATAGTAACTAACTGTCACTGCTGCATACGTGTGCACGAGTGAAGAGGAGAGGTAGAGACTATGATCACTTAACATGGGAATTCATGACAATATGATAGATTTGTGTTAATTTCTCACTTTCACCCTGATGGTCTGAATAACATCCTGCTGTTCGACTTGTCGGTCCATGTCAGACCGCTGGATAGATGTAGAGAAACATCTTTTCATGCTGCAACATTATCAGTTATGCATGTTTTTGTAGCTGCATGAGGAAATGAGGGAATTATTGTGGCCAAATGCCTGCTATTCAGGTTTTAAATTGTACTGTAGACAGAACTGATGCTGGTCATGCTGACCTATGATAGAGGCTTGAATCTAGCATCAAACCGCCTGGATAACGGCTTTAAAAAGTCATCGGAGTGTAAATATGCAGCCTCACGCTTGCACGCCAGCGTTAAAAGCTCCAGTAAACACTTGCGGCATCTCTTGGGAAAAGGGAAGAGGGAGTTCAGGAATCCGCAATTTGAAAATCTTACATTTAAGAACAGATAGAGAAGTAAAAGAAAGCGACAAAAGGGTCCCTAAAGCTATTCAGTACGGGATCAAAGTATAAGTATACTACTAAAAATTCCCATGAGGCTGAGAGGTTTGTACACACATCCCCCACAATGCTTTGGGGGCGTCGGAGATCAAGAGTTCTCAGCCCTGCCTGAAAGGACTTTAAAAACGACTTTTCTCTACATAATCTCCAAAATCATAGCACTTGTTCGGGGATGTTGTGTCCTTTGCAAGGTTTTTAGTATCTTCATACCTATTTATAGTTATTTCTGTTGTTAAATTGAAAGAATGAGGATTAATGAAACCTAAAATTGTACTCGTGTCATTCAACTTACGATACAAATTCAGTGTGATGATCAAACCAGGAACAAGGATCGGTCCTCGATAACAAAGTAGCTTTCCAGAAGTACAAACGGCCAAATTAGATGTGTAAGTCATTTACCGGCCGCACCAGCATTTGTAATCTTTATAATAACTGGAGTAATATTGTTATTTATATACATATATAGAGCGAGGGGTGGAGGCATTCATAACGATCATGGCCGGGATAATCATTTGTCGCCATAATTCATGCCTTATAGAAATGTTGACTGTGGCGTATAAATAACAGGAGGAGGCGGGGGCTGGCAAAGCCAACATTTATTTATCTGCTGTAGTGTTTTCTCCCTGCTGGGGGGACGTAAACTGTCACATGCTTAATAAACGCCTCCCTTCAGCCACACTGTAAATGCAGCTGGAGCTCTCCCCCGCGTCGTACTTCCCCCTCTGAGGAAATGTATACTTCTTACAAAATCTGGCTGCCATTGGTTGTTTGATATGATATTTTTACCTAACCCATGATGAGAGGAGTTTGGTCATTTTTGCTCTCGGTTTTCCGTGTTCTGTTCATCAGAGCAGCGTTTTCATTAGGCCGTCATTTAACAAATCTTAAATGGCTATAAGAGACGTTTATGGTCCAGCTGAAGGCCACTGCTGCTCCAGTTTTACAGAGTAGTTATATTACACAAGTGTTCCAGCTCCTTGTAAAAGTGTTTTCTTAGTGAAAGATGTCAATTTCTCTCTGTTTTCACAGCATTACATGGTCGGATTGAAGCGGCGGCAGTAAAATAATGCTATAGAGGTATTTTTCTTTGTTATTTCATGTCTATTTTTATGCTTTCATTCATGCCCTTTACCCACCAGAGTGTTAGATCATTGTGCCTGCCTCATCATGTCCCTAATCTTTATACTCATGGACAGTCAGCCTGATTATTGTTCATGATACTGTTTTACCAACAATAGAGCTGCGACCCAACATCACCTCACATTGTACACGAACCCTCGGCTCTGCTCAGTGTCAAACTGTCAGTGTGTGTGTGTTCCACTATTGTATCATCCAAACTAGTCCCCTAATCAATCTGATCTGAGGCAAGCAGGGGGAGGCTCAAACGATCAATGGGCAGACACCTTCAGCCCCGTTTTAAGCACAGTGATAAATGATTCACAGAAATGACAAATGAACTCAAAACAGGATGCAACTCGACTGCTTAACTGTCTGGTGTTTATTTACGGGCAGCTTCACATCAAGAAGAAATGACCAGCGGAGAGGCGAGCAAAACTTCCTCGGTCGGAGCAGATGCTCCAGGGGAGAGTGTGGGAAGAGCTAGACAATAAACAGGTGTTTCTATCAATAGTTTGTGCACATAGCGGGTGACAGGGGTGTCCCTCACAACCAGCTCCTGCTCCATCAAACATCGCGCTGGCAGATGGTGCTCCATGGACCTAGGAGTTTATTAAACCCATGCACACGAACACATGTGAGCGCACACACACACACACACACACACACACACACATATGCTGACTGTAAATCACACACACCTGCACGCAGAAGTACACCGTTGCCCTCCAGCTGGAGAAGAGACGGGCTCAGGAATACCTGCAGTCTCTCTCTCAGTGGTGTCTAAACACATCGAGCGCGGCCTCCTCTGGCGACTGACAACGTCTTAATGAGTATTTCCTGAGTCTCAACTCAATTATAAACTCCCTGGAAGAAGCCGGCCCGAGAAAATCTGTTCAAATTCACCAGAGATACAAAGTTAGAGCGGCGGGGGAATTTTCCCTCCAGGTGTCAGAAAACTTCTACTGGTGTTGATTGAGACACTTCTGTTAGTCAGACCCGTCCTTCATTTCTCAGCTCCTTGCTAATCTGTCTGGAAAGACTTGATTAAACTTTTGTAAGCAGCAAAGTGTCAATTGGGGGGGAAAAGTGACTTTTTATGGCCATTTTTCAGACATGTTCATAATGATTTCAGCTTTGGTGGCCAATGTACAGTAATCTATACAGCATGTATGGATTCTCTGTCTCATCCTCTAGCTATTACATGTTTTTCAGCTAACTGGCTCCGAGTAATTCATTTTAAGACGGATATTGTGACTTCATAAAGATATCATGATCACGATCACATCATGTTGTTGCATGTGCATTAATGCTCTGAAGCAAGTTGAAATTGATTGGAGGAGCCGGGGATCGAACCACCGACTCGCTATACCTCCGAGCCACATGAAATCTAATAACATTGTTTAACATGAAGCTGGAACGGCTGTTCCCTCCCTTCGGATTTGTTTTGCATGTTTGCTAGGCTGATTTACTTAAATATCAATATGGTCACAAGTTGAACTTGTCTTGATGGATATTAACCAAAAATATTAGTTAAATTACTAATTTAAACCTGATAATGGTGCTTGATGGAAAGATCCAACCATAGTTCTCAGTCCGACAACACAGTTTGCTGCTGCATGTAGTAGAAAACAATGTCTACTGGTTCTACTGGTTCTACTGTTCCTGCTCCGTGACTGACTGAAGGCAGAATAACAAATAATAAATAGTCAAAGCCTGCTTCATTGAAAACAACTGTGGTGAACTCTCGGCGTACTATCAGAGGGAAAATCAGCCTGAAAGAAATCACCGTATCCTCTTGAAGAAAAGCACTGATGTTCCGTATAATTTTCTTTGTTAAAGATAAGTGGGAGAGAAAAAAAAACAGGAAGCCACAAGTGATTTCACTGAATGATTGTGTTTGTGAAAGCTGACGTAGAAAAAAGTGAACAAAGACCCAATAAAAGCGAGCGTACCAAACGCTATGACAGGCCTTGTTTAAGAGACATCGGACATCTGGATCGGAGAATGACATTTCAGACCGTCAAATCCTGCCTTGAAAGGATTCCACAAAGCCCCCTCGAGGAAAGGCTGATCGAGAAAGGAGGGGAATGGAGGGGGATGAGCGAGGGAAGGAGAGAGAGAGAGAGACGGCGGCCTGACATCTCGGAGACACCACATTAAGTCTCTGAATAGGTGTGATATTATACAATTGGCAGTGGTTCCTTTGTTCTCTTCTGGTCCTTCACTAGTCCTCCCTCTCAGCACCAAACCACTGGCTATTTTTTTTAAGGTCTCTTTTCAAATCCTTAGAGAAATGATGACTGACGTGAAAAGGCTTATGACAAAAACACAAACAAACAAAAAACCCCCCAAAAAACAGAGTTCTATGAGTGAGAGTATTTCTAAAAGAGCGGAACTATTCCTCTCACCTTTAGGCCTTCATCTGCTTCATTTTTCTACCTATCTTCACTACCTTTTTTCGTATTATTCTGCCGGAAAGCTATTTTTCTTCCCCCACTAACTTCATATATTTTCTTTTATCCTTGCCATTGAGAAGACATCATTATGATTTCAAAACTCTGTGTTTGTAAGCCTCGAAAAAATGGTGTTTTCATTCTTTAATCAAGTTTTATTTTCTGCTTTTCTTGGTGGCCTTTTGTTTTATGAGAATAAAGATACACACACACACACACACACACACACACACACACACACACACACACACACACACACATTGATATGAGTTTTCGGGATATAATTCACTTTGCCTTTATGAATCTCTTGATATTGTTTCTCGCGTTCCTTCTATTATATTCAAAACTCATTCATGCTCATTTCCACTGTATTGTAGTGGTCTGTGGGAACTGTTGCACTAATATTTATGAAGCTTTCGGACTGAAAACTGTCACTCCAACTCTGTCAGCATCACTCCCAGGATAGATTCACATTTTTTCCAAGACCCACAGTCCATACAAAGACATATTCCAGAGTTAATCTGTAAATTGTAAACCCAGCAGTCTGAGTTCATCAAATTAGGTGTTTCTTCCACAGCTGAACTGTTCTCTCTCTTTTTCTGGTAATATCCCTCCAGGCAGGGCATGTCATAAAGCTTGTTTTAAGACAGAAGTGGAAACTTGTGAACCTTGCCTTTAAACAAGGGGTCTGCAGCCATGCCCATTAGTCCATACTTATCCTGCATGCTAACATGCTAACAATGATAATGCTAACATGCTGACATTTAGCAGGGGCAATCAATTAAGTCAGGGGATCAGCTTCTTATCTTGAGTACCACATTTCACTCATTGAGATGTTTCCCTCCAAACCACAAATGTCAACCTCACGGTGGCGCTAGAGGGGAGTTCATCACTAAAGACAGAAAGATGCATCATCTGGAAACCAAGAACCATCTGGACCAAATGTTGTGCCAACATCTGTTTAGATTCACAGGTAAAGTGAAACACTGGTGGTGCCAGAGGAATCGAGTTATGGGATCCCCAAAGTAACTACAGTAGGATTCATCCTCTGGGGACATTGAAGTCTGTAAAAAATGTCAATCCATCCAGTAGTTGGTGACATATTTCAGTCTGGTGAAGTTCCACTAGCACGGCTAAATACATCTTGATTGACTGCTGATACACTATTTTTTTTTTGGTTAAATATAAATATATATATATATATAAAATTCCCCCTGCAGCTGACGATGCTGCTGTGCTCAACGATGTGTCAGAGAAAGTCAGCAAGCTGCAGATCACAGCTCTGGAGTGAAACCAGTTTACCGTATCACAACTCAAGCTGGTATTGCAAGTTTACTTTGACTTTCAGGTACTTTGCCTCCACTTCAATGCACAGCACTGTGTGTGTATGTGTGTGTGTGTGTTTAAATGTGTGTGTTGGTGGGTGGAGCTTTAATAACACACCAAGTCAAGGTGACAGGACGTGTGTTGTACAGATGTGTAAAACACAAGGTTTCATTTAGTAATCCATATGTATAAATGCACTGCTTTTTACCAATAATTACATTCCAAACTCTCTCTCAGACATTTTAGCTCCACTTCACCACCCAGGTCAGCGACAGCCTCCCGCACTCCACCTCTATAGACATATGATTAATCACTTTGACAAAACTTAATTACAGTAGGAAGGCAGCCATGTGAGACCCTTATCTGGGCCACTGCAACCTACGCCAGTGATCTATTATTTTCATCAGCCTCTTGAGCGCAGATAGCAGTCACCTCTCCGGGATTCAAAACACCTCTGCTTCATGAAAAATGCAGAGAAAGAAACTTTGTAATGGTTCGTGTAGGATATTAAGCAGCATTCCTATGGTGAGATAACATTAATGAGTGAAAAAAGAAAGTCACTCCAAGTGACTTCAGCTGCAGTTTTTCATTTCGGCACAGAGCCGTCACACCGAACTCAAAGAAATATTACATGGAAAATTAATGACGGCACATTCATTATTTTTATGTCTTACATGTGCCGAACAGAAGGAGCATGATGTAAAAGGTTGTCGAGTGTGAAACGCCCAAAGGTCCCTGTCCACACCTCACATTAAAAAATAATTTTCCGTGTGTGATGACTGACACGTTTTTTTTATTTCTATGATCATCTCTCAAATGGGGCTCCTACTTTTTGAAATGGTTGTATTTAACAGTGGCGATGTTTGAGGCTGGGATGGTTTTCCCCTTATAAGTGTTTGCCTGTGTTGTCACTGCAACATGGGGTCCACTGAACTATAGTCCATGTCTCCTGGACTACTGAGTAGGCTGAGGGGTTTGCGACGTAACTTTCCGGTTTAACTCTGGGTTTTCAGTCCTCCAACGGCGGTTAATTTGTGACTAGAGTAGATCGCCATGGTAACTAATATGTTGCACACCTAACTTTCTCTGGAGCAGGTGTTGGTTGAGATAAGAGACTACCTCGTAAAAAGGAGGTGGGAAAGGAGACACTGACTCCTCCACTTTACGCCCCTGGATGGTGTGATTTTAAGATTTAATGTTTGTTTTTTTGTTTTGCATTTCTATTTTATTTGCATCCAGCTTGCAGGTATCAAGTCCTTCCGACGTGTCTCGACTGACTATATGAAAAGTTCAACATTCTGAGTATCGAGATGCTCTGTAATAATACGTGTGTGAAACTACACCTGTTTAATAAGCACCTTTACGAGACAGTTTACTGCTCAGGCTTTACTTGACATCTCGTAGGTGGATGCAGGCTTTTATCTTGACTTCAGTCCACATACACACGAGAGAACCATGAGCGTGAGTCTGATCCGGCCTTGATGATGCATCGTTACACTGGTGGAATCAATCGCTACGGCTTGATTCTGATTTCTCCGCACTCGTAAAAGCATTTTTCACACAGAACCAGAGATATGCCATCGCCATCACCTCACAACCCCCCCCGCCCCACGGGACATCACCATGCCAAAACACGATTGATACATGAGGGAGGACTGGTCAATGTTTTCCCCCTCGTGGTTCCTTCCTTGTAATTCGTGGCCTATCACTGCCACAACGGGGAGATCATCACTGATACATTCTTCAACATCCCTTCTATAGATCACCGTCTACATGGTAGCATGCTAGCAGCTCCAGTCCTGCGTCTACACAGATGCATTCAGGGACAGTGCTGAGTGTAGGTCACCTGGGTTTTGACAGCAAGCCCAACACACAATCACTTTAGTTAGCTGGTGAATGGAATGCCATTTAAAAACAATTACAAACACAGAGAACAAGAAGAAAAGTTCAGGTCCAGCAGATTAGAACAGAAGATTGTATAAAGGTTGCATAAATCAAAGAGCAGATGCTGTAGCATTAATATCACCTGGAGGACATGGAGGCCTATCTCAAATACCACATTAATGATTTAAAACTCAGCTCTGCTTTAATTCAGACCCTCCTAGACACAAATAAGATAACTATATTAAAATATGCATTTTTAGTTTCACACACAGTTAAGCCTCACTGCGTTTTCAATGGATTAACACAAAAAACGCACTTAGCCATGAAACTGGTTTGTACAAAAAGCCTACCGTTTACGTCAACTTGATTTAAATGTCTGGATCAATGTCAACTCCCAGCTGTAGAGTAAGATTTGAAATTGACGCACGCTTTTGGGAATCTTGAACTCGCAACACTGATTGAGTTTCAAACCTGTTTAATTAAATTTCTCTCAGGTTATTTCTTTTTTAAAACACATTTATGTTTCAGAAGATGTGGTTTCCACACAGAAATAATAAAAAAGAATATGCAAGCATAAAATGAATCTCAGAGAGCACACAGCCGTAGTGTGTACAAATCCCCAAATCTCAGCTAAACTTCTTCAACTTTCCCTTTCAAACACAAACACCTGTAAAACTGTTTGACATGGTCAAATAAAAAGAAAATAAGTGAGCTAAGTGAATCGAGGTTGAATAATTAGTTCAAAGTTGCCTCGAGAAAGCTGAATTACCCGACAAATGTCACTTATTTACTTTCCATTTTCTCAGTATGAAAAGACAGTTCTTGACTCTGGCACCGTTTTCAGTTCGATGAGCAACTTGAGATGCAAATTGGAGGTTTCACAAGTTGCCAGTTTACAAACTCATTTCAAACCAATAAAAAGCTAAATAATCGCATTTCAGCCAACATGTTCCACCGTTTTGGTCTCCACACTGTTGACCTGATTTCAACCAAAGCATGCTCGAATGTGATTGGTCAAAACTACTCAGACTATAAGATAAGCAATACAAAACATTGCCCTGTTGTCTGTATATGAATGTAGAATCTGTTAATTACAGAATGCAGTACTAACCTCCATCATAGCAATTTGTTTATAAAGAAACAATGACACAGAAAGTTTTCATGTACAAACTATAAAACGTGAGTGTTTTAAACCCAACAACACACCCTGGGAGTCTGCTAATATGCTAATCTGGAGAACTTTCAGTAATGTAATTGATTAATTCAACTTAACATGTCAAGTTCAAACAAAAGAAGAATTAACTTAAATCACTAAAATTTAAACGCTGACTTCAAGATAACAACTCTTGATCTCAATAAATTCCTGCACTACGCTGTAAAAACTGACACTCAGCTGCTTTTCTTTAAAAGACCTGTTATTAATGCAACTGTTAAATCTCGTAAATGATTTCCTTTGCATAAACAATGCGAGGAGTCAGCTACATCTAGTGGATCTCATCAGTCTTGTGCAGCGTGGGATGTGTGTGAGTTGAAACTTGAAAATGAAGAATCGCATGGTTAGAGGGAGTCCTCGCGTCACCTCATTCATCTGCTAAAAAGCACCACAGTTCTACATTTTCTGCATAAAAAGTTACTGCGTGGAAGATGTAAATGGGCCGCGGTCCAAAATGACTAAAGCATAATTTCAAGGATTTGACAGGAGCGCAATTTCTAATATTCATTCAGGAAGAGACCCCGAGGCTTTAAGACACACATGAATCAAGTTAAATGCCTTTCAAATTTTGTTGAGCAGTGCTGTAAAACTACGGAAAGCTACAAATCCTTCCACGCGTTGTCTCCTGTAGCGATTCGGTGAGATTTATCTGATGGAGTCACTGTCCAGTAATCAGAGCAGTGACACAAACAGGCAGGTTTGGAGACTGCTGCCAGTCCCACTATATCATAGTGATTGCAAAGAAGGCATGACTGGCGTTTCTGTGTGAGCCAGCAGTAAAACTCACTACAGCAGCACCACAAAGTAAAACAACACACTATTGTTTGGCACGATAAGAAACCTCCAAATTATTTAAAAGCATATATTTGGTTGCTGTTTGTCTTCTACTCATAATGGAAACACGCTGTCCAGTCCGGTTGACTCGATCTGTGAACCACTCAACCTTCTTTTGATAAAAATCCAGCTCAGTAAAAAAACAATGTACTTAAGTAAAATTGTTAAAATATGGTATTTAATAAAGATTTACTGGAATTGTCTTCAATTTCTGCATGTGACATCTCCTAAACTAAAGGTAAGTAAGTGAACATTTATTTATGATGATGTCATCATCTCCTAATTAGATAACTGTCCACATATAAACACCAGACAATCTCTCAAGTGTAATCACTAAAAAATGATCTTATTATTATACTTGAGCAAATTAAATAATTGTCTCCTATTGTATAATTATTCAGCAAGTATATCAGCAAATGGTGTGCATAATAAACACTGTGTGTGATGTGGAAAGGTAAATATAGGGAGTGTAAACGGTACAGTGTCCTTAAATGTTGGTCATTACAGTTAAGATCACATCCTGGTCCCTCCGATCACATGAAGACAATGAGACCAGACAAGTGGACGAATCAGCATCTCTTATCATTCAGAAAAAGGTCAAACGACTCATTCAGGCTGCTGGGAGTTACTGCTGATTAAACACACATCTATGGTTGAAGGATTTAAACATTTAGACGCAGTTATAAACAGTTATTTATGGATGATAAAGGAATGTTGGAGATTTAAAGTAATCTAGAGGTTTTGTTAATTGTTTTATCATTTTCTTTTGTTATTATTTTGAGTTGGATATATATATGTATATATATACAAATGAATATCTCACAGAGATATATGAGCTATATGTAAACGATATTGCTCTCTACTTTTCTGTCTCTCTTCATCCGGCTGCACAAAGTGGAGTTAAACTTGGATATTTGCATTACGTCAGAAAGTATGAATGCTAGCAGCTTTGAAGCATTTCATACAGTGTGTATATGATATTTAACTTAACAACAGAACAGAAACACAACAGATCTCTGATGTGCTGACTTCAGACCAGCGTTCACAACCAAAGCCAGCGCTCACATCGGGGAGTCGTTCACATGTTGTGGGATAACACCAGGCGAACTAGAATGAAGCTTCATTTGGAGAGTCTGGCACACACTCCAAAACAACGTGGTTCTTTATTATCTTGCTCTTCGGCGATATCAGAGGGAGCAGTCGCTGATTGTCTTCATACAATCGGCCTTCCTCAAGTTTTACTCTTCACTGGAAGCAGCGGAGCCCACTTTGCAGGATGACCTCCTCGACCACATGTGGGTGGGAAGGCTTGAAAACACAAATGTGCTCCACTTTCAGCTTTAGTTGGAAAATAACACCTCGGGTAATTTTGCCGCAATCAGCTCCGATTCCTCGCTGGCCACTCACAGGATATATTGAGATGTAGTTGTTTTTTTCACATTTTTCCTGTCCTGTTCTTTGTTGAGTAATGAGAGGATTAAAGCGTTCCCTTTTAATATCTGGGTGAATGCTGCTGTTGTAGAACAATCAGAAAGTTTGAGTCCAGTGCAAAGTTCCATTCATTGATTTTGTTGCAACATCGGGAGGAAAACATTTTTAGAATTAAAAAATGAGTTGAATCTTTTTCTTTGAAAAGCTACTGTTTAGGAAGGATACTGCAGATTATAGAAGGATAGACTTTATCCTAATTTGGGCCAATACAGCTCCTAGTGAGGCTCCTAAAGGCTATAAGGCAGGTAGAGTTGTGTTAATGTGTGCGTATGAGGCTTTTTTTCCCCAAAGGGTTGAATTGAAAATCAACTTGACTGTCGATGACACCTTTGACACAAAAGCCTCTTGAGTAATTATGTATTAACGTACAGACAGACAATCCATCACTGCAAGAACAAACTACGTCTCTTCAAAGTCAAAGTTTGAGCACGGCAGGAAAACATTCTGTTATCAGGCTCTTCAGAGGTGGAATGAATGACCTGACACAGTAATGGCCAGAAATAATATATAAATATATATAAAAACATATCTTGACTGATAGAAGAATCAAAGTAAGAAGTTAATAATGGTATGACTCGTTTTATAGAAGGTGGATTCTCTGCTGCTGTATCTGTTGCTGTACTCTGTTTCAATTTATATTTGGTATAATATATGTTGAATATTGTTGAATATATCACATAGACCTCTTTAGATGCTGACATTTAAAGCTAATATGTGACATTAAGAACAAACCTTTGAATTGCTGCATTAAGAGTAGGGTGGGATTCATCTCTAATGTGTTGAATCAGTTAAATCGCTATAAAATCTGGATTGATAGAGCTGTTGTCGTCACTTCATTGAGCAAATGTTTGCTGAAATAATTTAAATCTGATCGCACCGTCGTTTGCTTAAACCAAAGCTCTGTTTGTGATGTTTTCATCTGGATTCCATACAGCCAGAACACACAGCATCACACACATGCGATAAAAGGAAATGTAATGAGCCACTGTGGCAGGATTACAGCATATCTGCCTCACTTGTACAACAGAAGTATAGACTTGACGAGTACAAGTGTCAGGCTACCGTCATTCCGGCTCTCCTCCGCAGAGAACAAAATGAATAGTTAAAATGTTTCAGCTGGAGAGAAACTCCACAAAACCGAGAGCATGCATTCAAGTGAAACAAGTCCCAATTTTCTTCAGCTGATGCTCAAAGGAGTGTCAAGTGGGCTCTGTAGTTCTATATTTCTCTCCTTCTTTCATCCTCCTCTTTTGTGCACACTCTTCTAACCTAAGATTTAGTGACAACAACAGCACGGAGTTTCTTCTTTTGTTGTCGTTGTCGTTGGTCAGATTATGTCTTTTCGTTCTTACTCATTGTTGTCCTTTCATTCTAGAGAAATATACAATTGGATTTTGTTTTGCCTTGAGAAGGGTTTGAATTCTTCAAAGCATGTATTGAACAGAATGCCAGAAATGCTCAAAGAGATTATCACCCATGTGGATTCATTGATATTATTGCCACCATTTCTTGTAGTTTTTGGAATGTAACATTCACAAAACCACGAGGCATGGCAGGAATGGAAAACTTCATATCAACATTATCCTCCCAAAATAGTATAATAGTATTCCTCAAAATTAGCTTAAAACTTAAAAATGGCACTAAAACGTAATGTAATCACTTTACATGTAGTTCAGAAACAAATATTTGTATTGACACACATCAATCAATCAATGTTAATACGATGATCATCAATCATAAGGTCTCCCTGAATATAACACATTTAAAAATTGATCTGTGTATCCTGTATTTTTTTTTAAAATCAGGCTCTATTTTTACTCCATGGTAACAAGCTAGACGGCTTTTTCATGTACGATTAATACTATATATATTGTCCCTCAATGCTGCCAACATCCAGGCCAATGGGAAATGCTGGGACATTGGAGGATGATGGTGCAGCATCTCCTCCCAATCAATCCCCCCAAACTCTGACATATTTATCTCACATACAGGGCACATCTCTGGCTGGATTTGATCACATTCAGCTCCCTGCAAACATACAGTAAACAGACTCGGCCACCTGTGGAGTATTTTTTCCTGCCAAAGACCAAAATGTATGCTGGGATTGTATCCGGTCCCTGAACACCCCGACAAGGACAACGCTGGCACAGGGAAGTGATGGATGGACGGATGGTTTCAGGAGCTTAAACAGCATCGGAGGAATCATTTAGAACCATATGGCCGGACACAAATGGCATACAGCCATGTGTTTTTCTTTTTTTTCTCATGCTGGGAACAAAAACAGTGTGGATTGAATTAAATTGGATGATTGCCCATTCTGCCAACATGTTGCCGATCAGCTTTGCATTAGGGATGCAAAAGTTTCTGAGACGATCCCGAACTTCAGCTTATCGTGATGTCAACGCCGGGCTTCAGTACGTATCAATGAGGCAAAAGTAACACCTGCAACATCAGTGAAGCTTCATCCTGCACTACAAACATGTGCAAAGGCCGATAAGAAGTGTGGGAGCCACTGATTGTTGCGAGGTGTGCCTGTGTGTTAGTATATACATATATTTTGGACAGAATCTTACGATAAATAGTGGCGACTTCCAGAATCCTAACTTTTAAGAAATGCTAGTGTCTAAAGGCAAAATAAGACCCTGACTAAGGAAGACAGTCAGTAAAACAAAAGAATTTCTCATGTTGGTAGAAAAGCTTTCAGACTCCATTATACTTCCACTTTGCTGTTGACAACAGGCATGATGTCTCCGTAAAAACGTTCCAGCCAAACTCTGACTATTTTTTCGTGAGCGAGTGACAAAAAGAAAACTCGGATCCAACCTTGTGCCTCTCGCAAATCATCCACTTTGGTGTTTATGTGCTCACTTTGGTTTTCTCATCTTCCACTTTTTTGACAGGAGTTGAAGTTTCCTCTGCTGTAGGCCATCTGCTTCAACATTTGACAAGTTGTGTTGTCGAGTTGAGGGGAATTACATCTGAGCTGTTTGTTTGCTGTTTGTTTTGAGCGAGTCTTGCTCTCAAAAATGGGGACTTTTTTTCTTTTTCTCTTCCCAGGGCTGCAGCTGACTTGTGCTTTGTTTTTTCGTAAACCTTGGTAGACAATAGAGGCTGTAAGTGGACTCTTTGGGAGATCCAGTAACAAGTACCTTCAACGGCACTGAAATCACACATTTTAGTGGATCACTTGAACTTCTAAAGCCTGTCTGATCGCTTTTTACAAATCCTCTCTTTAGGTCTCACTCTATGCCTATTACGGACCATTCCTAGCTGGCTTGCTAGCTCACGGCCACTGCTCTCATACATGGTTACAGCAGATGAAGCCTCGATTAACCTTTCTGCAAGGACAGTCGCATGGACATTAGCTGACAAGGAAACGTTTGGATCTTTTATCCTCCGTGCAGGTTTTTCCTAGCGGCAAATCTACATTCTTAAAGTTCAATTTCCTCTGCCCATCCGTGTAGTTACGAAATGTTGGATGTGCACAGGTGAAAAGTTGGCCGTGTTGGGAGCCTTTGAGAGAAATTCCCACATACTCAAATCTTGCACCTTGAAAGGAAAGCCATTTTAAGAACTTTCTTATTTAGAAGATTGATATCAGGCTCACTTCTGCAGCTGCTCATTCAACTTCCAACACCTCGGAAGTTCATTAATTAATATGTCATACTGTTTGTTTAGTTCAACCCATACAAGACTTGTTTTTCTATGTATATATTGTAGGTGCTGGTAAGCTGACTATATTACCTTCCGACAGCTACCTGTTTCCAGTCTTTATGCTAAGCTACTGGCTCCAGCTATATATTACCTGAACAGACATGAGAGGGGCATCAATCTCTTCATCTACTCTTGATAAAAAAGCAAAAAAAAAAGGCATTTCCCAAATCATCAAACTATTCCTTTTATACAAAAGCCCTACATGTGTTGTCTGCTCAACCGAGGCCAGAATACCAGACATGAGGACAGAATACCAGACAAGAGGACAGAATACCAGACATGAGGACAGAATACCAGACACGAGGACAGAATACCAGACACGAGGACAGAATACCAGACAAGAGGACAGAATACCAGACAAGAGGACAGAATACCAGACATGAGGACAGAATACCAGACAAGAGGACAGAATACCAGACATGAGGACAGAATACCAGACACGAGGACAGAATACCAGACACGAGGACAGAATACCAGACATGAGGACAGTTGGCTGTCTTTAACCCTCATGTTGGTCTGATTGGATTTAATATTTAATATGCTTTTATTGACTACAATAAACCCTGTAGTGCCGAATAAACAGGACTGATCATTATTTAATGTGATTGTGAGGCATTAAAACAAAACACATCAAAAATGCACATCTGTCCTCTCTCTCTCACTGCCTCCCCCTTTACTATTAGACATATATACATATTGATTAGGATGGGATGGGGGCGGGGATCACATTACAATGTTGACCATATTTATCCCACCTCATCAGGCCAATTAGTAGGCAGGATGATAAGCTGCTGCAGCACCGGTGTCCCCCAGCTCTCGCTGATGAGTGCGGGGCTAATTGGGGTCAAGGTTGGGTTTAAGGCTGCGGTGTGTTGGAGCAGAAAGCGCAAGCTGGGGCTAATCTAATCAGGTGCACCATCAGACCACAGTCTAATCACGCCATTTAGCCAGCAGTTAGATGTATACCGGGGGATGGAAATAGGCCCCTATTACCATGTAGCCCCCGCACTCAGAACCGTACGTACAGTTCCTGCATGTCTGCGAGCGCCGGTGAGTGTGCGTCTGCGGGTGAGGGAGAGTTAAGTGCAATCACCATCCTGCGCCCGTCACCATCATAGCTATCAAAGGCCCATCTGGGAGGCGTGTGCGTGTTTCGGCGTGCACGTGTGTGACAGCAGTCACAGATCCTTCAGTGGAGAGCCCAGGTGTTCCTGTTAAAGTGTTAATTAGATTAGTGCAGATCAAACGGGGGGTGGCATTCGCGGGGGACTAGAGGTGGCGGGGCCATCCCGCAGGGGCGCCGCTTCCAAATACTAACCGCCATCCGCCAAGGAGGATGAATGGATCATTAACGGGACTCATCCGACTGGTTCTCCTGAACTGCACGGTGACCCGGTTAGGGAAATATACAGATTTCTAGAAAGGAGTGGAAATGTTGTGATACAGTGAGGACAATCACCAGGATGATGATTCTGCCACATGGTTTGTTCTTATTTACCAACACAATCTATAGTTTTAAAGGATTAAATCTGGAATTAAAAAAAGACAAGGTAAAAAGATAGTTTGCTAACCCACCCTAAATAAAAGAGTGGCCTTACTTTTCCAGATTTAACGGTATATTTCCATAATAGGCAAGTACATTGTTTGCAAGGTCATAGTGTTGATGGATCCATAAAATGAAACCTGATATTATGACTGCATATCGGATGTCATTGGACTGATTGTTGTCGATCGGGGAGTAAAATCTGGATCTAGAATTTGTGAGGCTGAGTGGAGACCTGAGCAGGTCCAGGTAAATTGTGAGTTTCGATGATTTCCACAACCGTTTCACCTTGTGGAATGGCCTTTTGGCTCCTGAATATTTTTCGCTTATCCAGGGTATTGAGATGCAACTAAGATGTAAGAAAAGTTCTAGATCTACTTTCTGAAAATACAAGGCAGCACCATGTTAATCATGAGGCATTGGTGGCCAGAGATAGAGGCATCTGTACTTTCATCATTTGGAATCAGGACTCTGCAATGAGTTAAGACTGAGGCTACTGTGACCTTTTGAATGAGCGGGTCCAATCAGAGCATGTTATAAGTTAAAAGACTCAATAAGGTTTAAGAACTTCAGGCCTAAGCGGTCTTCAGGGCAGCAGACATGGATATTAAAGTCTCCGAGGAGCAGTAGGCCAAGTCAAGGATGGAAATTTGGCAAAATCACTAATAAAAGAGGGATTATAAATATAAGTGGTTTATATCAAGCACAGACAAGGAGGTTTTCTTCTTGAAAGAAAAGGGAAGGAGTTGAAAAGTGGCTTAAAGTCCGCGATGCTGGAGCATTTAAAGCTACATTTATAAAGCAAGGCAACCGGGCCAACCCCTGCCTGATGCTTCCCCTTTAGCACAGTGCTTTGTCTTCTGCCACGTTGCTATCTTGTTCATTTTAGAGCCATATGCACTCTGTCAAGGGGGGGTCAGCAGGTGGTGGTGGTAGTGGGGGGGTTGTGCTGGATAGTCAGCATGGAATAGTATTGTTTATATAAGAAATACATTTTGCTGCAAGAACATGGTGCAGATTCTATTCCAAAATACCAAAGGGATCAATAAAGCTGAAGCTGAATCAGTGTTTACAGGGACAAACTGGGCTTCTGTAAGATTTTAGCATACTACACAGACAGACAGACCCCAGGTAAACCTTTATCCAGAAACATTTCACAAACAAACCCAGCTACTGTAAGTGGGGGACCAAGGACCAGCAACACGAAGAAACACCAGTTGGTAGCACACATCAATTTCCACATCAAGTGGCAGCTACTGATGTGGATTCGTCTGCATTGGACAACTACAGGGAATGACAACAGAACATGTTGGGACTCCACCACGGACAGAAGCTCCCTGAAGTGAGAAACCTTTGCCCTAACTCAGCGATGAACACAGTTCTGGCAAATACATAGAGGGAACCTCCAGCTTAGATCTATTAACTTTGGACAATATTGACTTGATTTGGCGAAAGGCGACTGCCAGTGATTTAGTAAATCATTTCTGGAGCATTTTGAATCTCTCCTCCATCTCACGGATCTATTTTTTTACAATTGTATTAATCTACATTGACACTAAGTGAGCAAGTCTTTCATCTGAATCTATATTTTTCTCTTGCATACTCAAAGCTTTCTCCATTGGCAGCTAATCAAATCTCCTAATTGCCTGTTTGTTGTGAACATATGACAACATCTAAGACGATCTGTCAGGAGACACAGTTTTCTGCTTTCACTACATTTTATTTCATGCTTTGTTGGATGGATATAAAATGAAGGAAGCAATGAAGAAAACAAATGAATCCACTCAAACAAATCAACTGGACAATTACAATTCATGAGATCTTCTCACACAACTAAGAATAAAAGCGGCCATCCTTCTTATGCATCCACTTCATAATGATTCTATTCTGTGTAATTGTCTTTGACAATGTGTTTGTGTAATTCTTAAATTCTCAAAAAAAATAAGCTTTTACTCATCCTACTCCTTTTCAAACTCGAAGATTAGTTTGAAGTCTGTGTAAATTATCTTTTGATTGTTTTTTGTTGTATTTTATATTTTTGTATCATTGTTTATATGACAACTTGTCATGGGGTTCAAAATAAATAAACTGAACTGAAACAAAAAACAAGTCACACATTAGAGTGTCCGAAGTTTTTGCTTTCCATCCAAATCCAACATTTCCAACACGGAAGCAGATGGGTGGAGAAGACGGAGCACGTCGAGGAGCTTCGACAACGTTGGTTCGTTCTGAGGAGAAAAAACCTCCACAAACTTTTCCTCATCACAATTCCCCGTTCGGATTTCGCCTCCGAGCTCATTCACTCACGTAAACTTCGACAGGCTCGTATTGACTGACAGCCACTCAAGCCGCACTCACAAGCTGCACTAGAATCAGATAGACGAGGTAACGTCGACACATCGCTGCCATCCTACACCTGTCACTAATCTGGAGGACGTACTGCAGGCTACACGCTTCTGAGGGATTTAAATGTAAACTAAACGGGGCCTCGCTGCTCGCTGCGGTCGGAACCCAAGTCTCGAAGTGTTTGCCAACTTCTTGTGGAAGGAAATTAAAATGAGGAAGTGGAATTTAATGATGACCGATGACAGATTTACCAGCAGGCACTAAATTAACAGCATTTTAAAGCACATTGTGCATTATTGTTGCTGCAGATGCCTTTGCATACAAACTCAGTATCACTGCATTGTGCATGAAATCAGAACCATATTCTGCTGGTTTTTATCCAGTCAAGGTCATAAACACAAACAATTATTCTATCAATAAATATCAATAAATGAATTTGACTCTCAATGACACAGTCTGTGTACGAATAATATGTGTTTATGACCTTAAAAAACACACAATGACTTATATGACAAATGTCAAACACGATAAATACACAAATATCTCTTGTCGATAAGAAAGGTTCAATGCTCCTGTCCTCCTTTGTATCACTTTATTAAGTCAGTTTCAACGTAGACTTTGAAAACTGGGATGAATTCAGTTTGAAGTGACATGTAATGTGGATGACATATGACTGTTGTTTTACCATTTGTTGTTCTGCGAGTAGTAAGGAACTGCTGAAATATGATTAAATGCAGCTGGAACATCTCAAAACATGTCACGTTTTAAGATGATAAATCATTCTGGGCTTCTTCTAGACCTTAAAACTACCAAAACAATAACCGGGTTGTGCAACAAAGAGCTGACCTGAACAAGTCAAATAACAAAAGAACAAATCTGAGATGTACTTGGTTATGTACTGCCAACATTAAGGTATTTAAGTTATTGATACTATATTGAACATACTGATGTTCAAATAACAAACTAATGGATGCTTGGAGCTCACATATACACTGAGCACCATGAAGGTATTTCACATCAACCTGTAAGACCTTAGTAATATAAATGATGTATTGCCAAGTATGAATTCTGGTTTATCTGCACCGCCCAATATCACATTCAATATCCTGTAAAAGCCTTAGAGATATTGTCTGTGATGTCGCTGTGGTGTTTACGGGCTCCGAGTCGAGATGAGAAGCTCCCAAAAGCACAATAAGAATTGGTTAGATTTACATTAGGTTCAGCTTCCACTGAAAACTGCAGTTGAAAAATTATCTTCAAATGTTTTATTTGGAACTTGTAAAATGACATTTTACAACAGGTAAAGCTGAGGCACTGAAAAATAAAATAAGCAGGAGCTGGTGTTGAGGAGGTGAGTGACAGTGGAAACAGAAGCACTGACAGGGAAATAAGTGGAACAATGAAACTGAAGTTTTAAAAGTGAAAGTGCTTTAAAGGAGTGGCGGTCTCAGTTGAAGTGAAGGTGGTGAAATAAGTTGTGTCAGTTGAGGCGAAAGCAACGTGTGTGTTGCAGTTTGACTGGATTGGACTGAGATGTGCTGTCAGGTACTGATCATGAAGTATCTTAATATTTACTGGAAGTTATCGGCACATAGAGAATCATCATCATCATCATCATCATCCAAAGCAAACAGCCTCTGTGAAGATTCCTCTGTGTTGTTCTATCTTTGTCTCGGCTGTAGTTTGTTTTTTTGTTCCAAAACAAAGTCTTGGCAATCTTAGTGAAGAGCAAACCTGAGTACATAATATCTTTTTTTTTTTCATGGGAACGAAATGATCCGCATAGAAAAGAGTTTGCCGTGTGCGTTCCTTTAAATGGATCCCAAGCCATCATGGAAATAATGCACACAACATAGGAGCCAATTATATTGTACTTGCATCACAAAAGGAGAGCGCCTTTAAGTGTGCTGCTCGGCATCCTGGGAGCTCGCTGTTTGCTTTTTTGTCTTCTCCTCACAACTGAAGTGCTCTTTCATCAGGGAAGAAGGTATACAGTGGCAGGACCACATAGCGAGAGCTTAAGTCTGTCTGTCGACTGAAGTCTGCTTCACCGCATCTCTCCAAGGAGGTTGTTTTCAGCGGGAGGGAAGAAAAAGAGTCTGGCACCGGCACAATAAAAGGATGTATAAATACACCGACAAACACACACACACACACCATGTATACATATAAAGGGTAGCATGAAACACATTTTTGAATTATAGCACAAACAGATGGTTGAATTTGAACTTTTTGAGAAATCTTAGATTTTAGCTCCTTGATTCTTCCTTGTATTCTCCTATTATCTTCTTATATTCTCCCAAATATCATTTTTCTGGCAACATCCATCCATTTATTTAATTCATTATTTTCACAACATGAACCATCAACAAAGAGTTTGTTGAGCAAGTCTGTTGAATGGGAACAACTATGAACAAAAAACTTCAACAAAAAAAAAAGTGAATAATTCATTTGGTAACTGGATTGACCTCTGCTCCCTAACGCAAATTAATTCCCGATTTGCCAGCAACCTTTTGAAAAGATTTAATCAATTCCATCCACTGAAGTCTTTGTCTATTTTCGGTAACAATAATACAATGTCATGGTTCTTTGGAGGCAATTTCATCTGAAATTAGCAGTGACATTCCTACGCTTTTCTAACAAATTCCTCGGAACTAATGATCCACTCCACAGCAAAAACACTATTTGTCCCATCCTTTCCTCATGTGAAAAGTCCTCATCTCTCAGGGGAGTGATATGTTGTCAAAGCGGCACTTGGGGGCGGAAATGGAGTGATCCGTCCCCTCCAGCTCCCGCCGAAACGGGCACAGCTTGCTTATAATTGCTGGAAAATGTCACCACAGTTGATTACCAGTGATTTGCACTACTGCAAAGGGAATCCAAATAAAAAAGTAGAGTTGATGAGTGCATATTTAATGAGGCTCATGCATACTAATGCAGGCATCTCATTCCGCTCTATTTCCCCACATAAACACATGCAAATTTGTGGCGCGAGTCGGTGAAAACATAGGAAGTCATCTTAATGAATGACATACAAATATAATCTGTCATTATCTCAGCTAACTGGTCAATGTGGATTTATGGTGGTTTTTGGACTTCCAGCTGTCAGCAAATGCTCGATCAGTGCAAAGATGAAGACATGCAGATGTAAGTTTACACAGAGTGCTCACAGAAGATTGAAAGTGCTCTGTATATATCCTGAATTAAAGTTATGCCCTGTGCACTGCATCAAGGTCATTCAGCTGGAACATGTGCATGGACATCGTTAGAAATGATAATTTCTTAGGAGAGGATAAGTGTGTTTCCTTGAAGTGATTAAACTAATACATACAAAACAGGAAAAGAAATCAAACCGAAAATTCGGTTTAACATTTGCTTAAAGCAAGAAAAGGAATTCCTTATTTCTGGTGAAAAATAGATGAATAGAAAGGCCACTTGACTCAGTCATTTAGCTTCCTGGTAATAAAATGAGTAAATGATGAGTAGCGGTTTCATCTTGGGAGTGAGTATAAAAATTAAGCTGAATTTGGATGCTGGTGTTTGCACGGAGACGTTGCTGGACGGGACCGGGACCCCGTCTGAGACTCCAATGAAACGCAACTTGGCGCACAAAGGGATTCTGGTCACGGCGAGCACGTCGGGGTTTATGATTTTTGCTTATAGTAGAGGACACGATGGATGTTACCATGCCGACATGGGTTCCCGGTGCTCGGACACACAACCTTGATGAAGTAATTTGATTTAGACGGCCCGCGTCGGTTGTCCACTTCCTTGATAGTCGTCCCCTCTCAGCGCGATGTTCCCCAACAACAAGCTGTTGACCTGCCACGCGTTATTTCACATGCACCTGTTTGGATTCACCGATATGTAAATGCACCCGACTCAGCGGGTCCATCAGCATCTGCTGGGTGCCAGGCAGGGAATACAGATGCAGGCGGGTCGGTACTTAGGAAGGCTCCTCACGTCCCCGCCTACTAAGAAGCAGCACAATGACTTGACCACAGCAGCTCCGGCACTGCCATTCTTCAACTGGATTGATTCTCACCCACCACTGGCAATCTGACTCATCAATATTCAGAATCGCACTGCCTCCAAAATAGCTCCAGCCTCGGGAATTTAACCCTGTAAGTGGAGTGCTGTGATTAGGATCAAGGATAAGGAAGAGTGAGCCAAATCCATTGGCTGCGGCGTGAAAAGGGGGGCAATCGAGTGATCCGTTTTCTTCTCAAACACTTTCTAATCACGGCGAGAATCCGCTCGTCTGTTGCGTCGAGTGTATGATACAAATATTACACAATGTTGTTTTTCTGCTGAGCAGCTGCAGCTGTTGACCCCACGACTCCGAAACAAGGAGTCATGAGAGAGTGTGGGATGGTGCGAGTGCAAAACTGGAGGTATTAAACACAAAGTTTGAATTTGTTTAAAACCGCAGAGTCAGCACAAGCATTCCAAACTCAATCATTTGAGCAGAACGGGACTTAAGGGTGATTTGGGTACACTTGGGGTGGTATTATTATTTCACCGATGGACTGGTTTTAAGATTGCTTTTGTTTTACTTTAACTACGAGTTTTATGAATGTTTCACCGTATGGATTTTTGTCATTTGTCCATATTTTTGTCCGTCTTGTAACATTAAATTGTTCTCTCGTAAAACAGCTCGGTAACTCCTTCTTTCTACCACTAGAAGCTCTCTGCATTCCTACTTCACAGCAGGCTGGGTACTTATATAGTATAAGTCTACAATAAACTCTCAAACCGTTATGCAAAAATATGTGCTCATCTGTTTTGTTGCTTCATAGTCTTGAAATTGTGAGGATTGCATCATCATGCAATTGTCGACATGATGGCCCAGCACATCAAACAGAAATAGTCTTTTTCTCTTGAATCCTGCCGACAATGAAACTCCCGAGACACTTAGCTGTAATCCTCAGAATTCTGTTCCATTCTCATCCAGTTCACTTAAGAGCCTTGTCAAAAATCCTCCAGTCCCATGAAGGCATGGAAATATAGATTTTTTTAATCAGTCGATGCTGAAAACTTTTGAAGCTCAAATGACAGCAGATACGTGATCTTTACGGTTCACTGTGATTCTGGATCGTAGAACTAGAGCAGGAGTAGAACTGACAGCGAACTGCTCTCCGTGGTCGTCTGACACAACAAAAGAAATGGTGATCGTTGTTAGTTGCTATGGTGATAACACGTCGGCGGGGCAGTGAATTGTTGTCGCAGCTCTGGAGGCTAGTTAGCTAGGTAGCTTGTCCTCCAACAGAGTGAGCCTAATCATGCTTTTATGCTACACTGATTATGGAAAATGAGCTGTACAAGGGTGTCACTCATCTGGAGGTAGCAATGTGCTACAAAGGTGTGTGGATGAAGCACAATGTTGTTAATTATTAAAAAGAAATCTGTTTCTCTATGCTTCGTAACGTCAGTACTCCACTTCTCGTTTATGTCAGTACCGCAAAATTAATTTGATTTATAGATAAATTCAAGATAGTAACACACACAACACACACAAAAAAGGCAATCCCTTGGACCATCCTATGTTGATCATCATATTCAAATGAAAATGATTTGAATCGATGGTGCGCTGCATTAAGTGCAGTCGACGGCACGGTAACGCCCATACGGCAAATGTTCCTGCTGCACGGTGTAACAGTTTTACAGGCTGTGAATTATTCAGGATCACAGATGTATAACAATAGCTTCTGCTACAAAGAAAAATATGCTCCAGTAGAAGCACAAGTGAATATTCTGCTTTTGTAAACATATTTGCTTCCCATTGCTCATCGAGCCAAATTGAGGTTGTGCAAAATCACCATGTAGAACTGTACAATAATCCATATAAACAATGCATTGTTTTCTTTTGAGTCTGTTATTTCATGAGGTCTCACTTTAGTCGCAATGGTATCCTGCATTTCCAAACTTGCCTCAACTTAGGTGACATTTACATCTACATGATAAATTCTAATACCTCCTAGAGTGCAGAGGAAGTGAAAAATAAGGACTTTCTAATGGGTTCAGGTTCACGGCACATAATGATGCTTTTCTGTTTCTTAATTAGAGCGATTGCAGCCAACATCATATCCTGCAGCAGGCCTAATTCGCCCATTAAGTGTCTAAGACAGTAGCCAAATTGTTTGGCATTGTCCTTATAAGGATCAATGACAATCTTGTGTGCAAAGACTCACGTTGATTGTATTTGTTGCAATTACTAACTTTGTAATGGGTTTAACCAAAAACAATTATTCTTTTTTTTCTTCCGTTTTCTTCATCACCCTTCTAAACTGCTTAAGTCCAAAATTCTACGGGGCACTAATTTTATTCAAGCCTATCTTATCCATCTGTTTCCTGCATGACCTTGGTAGGAGATTTGCTGCCAAGGCAAAAACACAATGCTTGTTCAGTGGGTGCAAACTTCAAACCATGACGCACTAGCTTCCTTTCAAACTACACTTCACAGGAAGTTAGGTTTAGGCCACAAACCCACATAGTCAGGCTAACGCTAACCACGGCCTTCTACTTAACCTAACTTATGACTCACGTGACTACGACTTCTAAACGAACCATGGGACTAACCACGAGTCACATGAAGAACGAAATGACAAATAGGCAATGTTTACTTTTAGTTTTGCACAGTACACTGACATTGGTCTCCTGGGTGAAAGTCCTATGTTTGTTTGACTATCTTGCTCTAGTTGTTTTATGATCGTCTAATAATGATGCAGCTGGGTTTTGATTGGTGTCAGTTAGAAGCGAGGTGTATTTATTTGACGAGTTGGCAGTGAAGCCGGGTTGTTGGGGAGTACAACATGGACCTGCCTCCTACCTCAGACGGGATTCAAACATCTTCACATTTCTGACAGCTTAGTAGGAACTACACCGACAGCTTGATATTGGCTGACAATTGCTCAGACAGCAGCTACACGAGTGTAATATAGTTCAAATGAAAAAAATGTTGTAAGTTTCTTTTTATTCTCTTTGAGGGATTTATATCAAATTCAAATTGGGCAATGCGTCATACCACAAAGAGTTTGTAAGCTTTTGAATAAGAACTGTTCAAATCTCCATAATCCTTGACACCGAAATTAAACTGCACTGTTTGATCGCTGAAGACGCACTCCCTTCCAGCCTCTCCTCCCACTTCAGTCAGACAGCCAGCCCCGCACAAGGGAGGAAATAACAAAAAATTCCACTTCGCCAGAGTAAAATCCTGCCAGTTGTATTGTCACAGACCTGATACTTTGGAGAGGTGTACAGTAATTCCAGCTAAATGTGTCTCTGAATATATATATATATATATATATATATATATATATATATACAGTATATTCCTCTGTACACTGGCAAGCACACAGACCGATACAAGCGAATGTTGGAAATTGTTGCCATGATACATGAATCGAAGGGGGGGAATGACTCTTCTCACCATCATACATTATCACTCTAATAAAAACATCATCTTCTCCTTGTTGAATGGAACTTTTTCCATATTGTTCAGCACTCACCTGGATGAATGTGAAGATGGGAGATAAGGATTCCTCACGGCGACACACCGGAGATATGTGTTTTCCCTGTGGCCTAGTTTTCATAGAGACATGCGATTCTGAGATTTGTTACCGACCTAGCCATTCTTCAGGCGGCCACTTGGTACAGTAATGAGGTGATTAATACATCATATCCTCAACGTATAGAGAGGGTGTGCAGCAGCACGATCCCTAATGTTTCTATTGACAAGCCAATCAGTCAGCGCGGTTAGGATGAACCATCTCAGTGTTGTAGATTGTTTATGCCGTGGTCGTCGTAGTGTTCATAAATAATAATATGACTGTTTTTTCAATCAGATCGGGTACTTGCCTATTTTCTACACGTTTATGTGTTATGAATAATGGATCTATAATCTCAAGGTAAATAATGGAAAAGGCAACGTCATAATTCTTCATTCCTTTCTTGTAAACAACCATTAATATTCATTCCAAAGCACCGTTTATGTCACTGTGTATGTTGCATACCGCAGTGAGGAGGCCCGGTGAAAAGAAGCAATTTAAAACGTCTCCAGTGACGTCGATGAATTCCAGTGGAATTGTCACAATCAGAAGATTCACAGTTTCTGAGACTTAGGGAGAACTTGTTGTCCCGTTACAGGTCAGACAAGCTAACAGGTCACCCAGTTAAGTGATGTGTCTGCTGTGGTCACGAGCAGCGAGCTAGCAGGTGAGCAACCTCAGAAGAGCTTCTTTCGAGTCTTCATGGGACTAAATGATCTACAACCTCCAGAACAAAATGCCAGAGAGGAGTCAAACAGAAAACACCTTGTTTGGACAAATCGTGATCCACTGTAGATTATTTGTGAATGTTATTATTGCAAATGTTTCCTGATGACAGGAAGTGATCATGGACCCGAGCCGTTGTCGAGCAATGCAATTGCCTTGAAACGATCCGTCTCAAGCTAGTTCACGGCTGGTTAGCGTGTTAGCGGTAAGCTAATCAGCTGCATTACCTGCAAGGTCCTTTGTCAGGAATTTACTGTGCCTTTCTCCTTTGCTACCCCCCCCCCCCCCCCCCCCCTTTTACTAGATTGTACAATATTTCCAATTTAGTGATAACACATGTATTGCAACCAAAATCTCAGGGGGGTGGCTACAGGTGTATATGTGTTTATGTATACTATGTTTGTGTGCTTGTGTTTGTTCTGGTAGACCTTACATTTGTACCAGTGAGTTTGTGAGTGACCCGGGTCCCTTTTTTCCTTCTCTATCAGGGTTCGGCTCTTATCTTCATGGCCCAGAGGCCACAGGACTTATCAGGCAAACATTCATCCATGCAGGTCACCGGCAGAACCCAGAGCAGCTCCATGACAGCCGGGCTACGGCGTTCCACACAATCCTCCGTCCTCAGGTTTGTGAAAAAGAAAAAACAGTCAAATATTGACTCTATCCCACTGAACAAACTTCAGAGGAAGTTTTTGTGTGGTGACCGTCTCACAGGGAGGATGCTGTCTAGCACACCAGAACTGCAGAAACACTGTATCTACAGCTTTCAGAGGGACCAGGAAGTCTCTGTCTTGTTCGGTGCCTCCGGCCTTGCTTGCTCTTTGAACAGCTGCTTTTATATTCACAGTGTTCAGAATGGACCCACGGTGGGCGTGCATTTAGTTTTGAATGCACTGAAACATACAATGAATGGGGTTCACGCCACAGAGCGTACAGTGGTTGTAGGAAAATGTGTTTATTCGCTTCTGAGAGATGAGAAGATTGATACCACCCTCATATCTGTACAGATAGGGCCTATGTAGCTGGTTAGCTTAGCATGAAGACTGGAGAGAAAAAATATGGAACACAACCTGCCCACCAGCACTTCTAAAGCTCACTAATTAACACATTACATCTTGTTGGTGTTCCTAGTTCCTACATTCCTAGTTTTACTTGAGGTTATGTGTCCGACTATTCGTTGGCCCGATGCCAAGAAACCAGCACAGACTCCAGGATTCAGTTGCGCCAGCTGGTCTTTACTAAGCCTGGTTCTAACTGCTCAGTCGGTCTATGTTAAGTCCAGTCAGATAATTTTAGAGTCGTGAATAGTTAAATCCAGCACAAGAATATGATGTGGAGGGAACAAAGTTATCATCATCTGTTCATGTGTCATATTTAGTTTTATAGTCTAGCCTTTGCTGCACTGAATGACCACAGACGTTGCCTTTTTTTTGCGGTTTTACGCCATCCAAATGCAACCGGCATGAATACCGGATCAGGCTTAAAATGCCAAGTTAGAACCGACTTAGCTGAAGACCAGACTGTTGGTGAAATAGTGGATGAAACAACGCGATACACCTCGATGATCCGTGAGCTTCAGGTGTTTGTTTCCTCTGAGATAGCATGCGGCTAGCTAACCCTGTTTCCAGTGTTAACATCTGTTCTGCTAACTTCTTACAGTAGCTTCGTATTTAATTTGACGTGAGGTCTAACTCTCCAAAAGTTGAACTTTTTTCTTCCATTGTATTAGCTCACGACATGCAGCCACAGTGGAACTTAAATGAGGCTTTGATTGTCTTCAAACTTGTATATTTCCTTAAAAAAATTCACATTTCTGTTAGCTTTATGTGGAACGATATATTATAATTGGGTCGATTCAGGCATTCTTTCACAGAATATAGAGCTTTCAAAACTACAAACATAGCTGACAGTCAATATTGATCTTTCACTATCTATTTATCTATTTATGTTGCACACTGTTAATGCGGTGTTATTTCCTCGTCATCTGCAGCTTCCTGTGGGACCTCGCCGAAAACATTGCAAGCCGACATCTAAGATGGAAAAATAAACCAATGATTTCTTTGTATGCATGTCCAGGGAGAATAGTATACAGAGAGAGAGAGAGAGAGAGAGAGAGAGAGAGAGAGAGAGAGAGAGAGCAGTAGGAAGATGAGTTTGAGTGCATTCAATCCAACTCTGACTGCTTACAAATAGAATAAACTAGATTAAACTGAAAGTGGCATGACAAAAGGCCAGCGGGCATCGGACTTAACAAACTAAAAGCCAATTTAGAGAACCCCACTGCCGGGCTCCACAAGGGGAATTAGTGTATGACCTCCCCACATATGCTGCAATTTGTGTTAATGCCAACTTCCTCTTCTCATTTTCTCTTGAATAATACAACTATCAACACAAATCGAAGCTGCGGACAACTGATGTATATCTCAACTGAAGAGGGGCTGCAGATGGCTATTTGGAGGGATCTATACACCGCGGTCATTAAAGATGCCCACCTAAAGTGAGATAGACCCCCCGCCAATCACATCGTCTGCTTTAGCTGAGCCAATGAGAGAAAGTGGCATGGGTAGGGGAACAATACAAATAAAACAAAATACTGAAACTTTTTCAATCAATGCTCTTTCTCATGGAGACAGGATGAAATTAATTCTCGCCTGAAGGGTTTTTGTAGAGGGAGGTTCACCGGAGAGTAAGAGCTGTTGACAAACACTCTTTATCCCGAGGTCAACGAGGATGGAGGGGGAAAAACAGAGGATGAAAGGGAATGAGAGCAGAGAGCAGAGGGAAGTCTTGTGAAGAACGACACAGTGAGATGGAGAGGACAGAGAGGTAGAGTCAGAATGAGAGATGGAGATAAGAGCGTTGAAGCTCTCGAAGCCTCGTGACGGCGTGGCGTCGCCGGGACCTCCATGACACTCCTGAAGCCCTCGCTTCCACTTAGCATGGAGCGTTTCCCTCCGAGCGGTTGCCTCACGCTAATTATCCCCCTCTCGACCCGAACGCCTCCCTCCGCTTGTCATTTTCCTTCAACTCTCTCTTCTCAGGTCTCACCCTCCTGTCCTCTCCTCCCTCCTTCTCTCCGCTGCCCTTTCAATACCTCCTTAGGATACAGGGAAAGTCAGAGCTCTCCATTCTCGTAGATTACCTCTGAATTTTAAAAAGGTCTTGTGCCCGCACCTGTGCATAGTCATTTGAATGAGCCAATATTTAATATATTTTGCCACTTTAGATTTGTTTTTTTTTAGAGAATTTTAAAAGCTTTCGATGATAAGTGTTGCAGAATACAAAGCTATATATATTATGGACTCTTCCACCTTCTTCTTCTTCTTGCTGTATTCTCCACCATCTTTTTTTAGTCTCAGGTGTGATTCTTCTCTCACAGATCACAAAACTTTTCCATCATCTGTCAGATTCTCAAGTTCTCGACTTTGAACAGATTGTGTTGCTGTGGCGTCTCTGCCCCGGTGCCACCTGGACATAAATAATAGATGTTTAAAAAGTCATTACGGCGCTCTGGGATGCCAAGCAGGTTACCGAATGTACACGGCAGAAACGCACTGTGCTAACCACGAAGGGAAGAGGTGACTAAACGGTCTGTTTTGCTCATAAATAAATCTAATGTTGCCCTTTTCTTAAACCATGTTAACGTATCTCCAAAGAGAAAGTAAGAAGTCAGATTTGGGTAAATTGTGAATGTTCAGAGCAGATTTAAGGTGCAATATTTGGGATTCAGAGGATTAACAGCAGCAAACTGCTAATGTGTAATGTTGATCTTCTCCTGGCTTTTTTTTTACATGCTTTTAGTGCATCTTGCACTGCGCTCATACGGCACCGTTACCTGCAGGCTACCATGCTGAGAATCAATATAAACGCTCCCAATTTCATCTAGAGCGCCTGTAACTACGTGTCACAGACAGAGAATGAAAAATATCTGGACTTTTGACCTACATCAGCACTAAATCATTATTTTTTCAGATTAATTCCTCTCTTACAAACCTACGCAATTGGCAAGAATTAATCTGTGCATCAGGACGTTTTGTAAAGTCATAATCATAATGCGAAAAGACAATTCTTCTAAAATCAATCATGGAATGATTTGTCTCAGATGGACACCAACTTCTCCATTATCAAATTTCTGTTTTCATCCAACTCATCTCATGTACGCGGGGCATCTACCTTGTTGTTCTCTCTGGTCCCCGGCTTCCATTGACTACTGTCAGTGAGACTCAATTAAAGCAAGGGTGGGGGGGATACAATTAACAACACACACTTTTACCCACAATGCCCAGGGGGCTCAATTTATCCTGAGGAATGCGTGGCTTTTAAAAAACTGTGATTGACACCTCTAACCTTCATTGGGATGTAATCTTCATCTTTAGCACTCAGAGATCTAATTAATTAGGGGAATCTCATTTCCTCACTAATGCAACTGGACAGAGGCATGATAGAAGAGGGAGAGGAGGAAGGGGAGGAAGGATTCAGATGGAAAGGGGAAGGGAGGGGGGGGAGACTGTATTTCATCAATGCCTGTGAACGGTGTCCACCTTGTTCATTTCAGGGAAGAACAAGAGAGCAGGAGGTGGTTGGGTTCACACCAACTACACTGTATTGATCACAGCTGCCAGAGCTGGCTGCCGGCCATCACATAAGGAGACACTGCAGTAACACTCTTTATAATGGGATCTCTTGGTAATGTACTCAAGTGTTTCACTTTCTTTCCTGGACTTCTGTTCTCATCCATAGCAGCAGTGTGTGTGTGTGTGTGTGTGTGTGTGTGAGGAAGCGTCTTTCCCGCTGCGCTACAAACAAAAGAGTAAATTTAACTCGTTTAGAAGTCGTTTGCAAGGATCTCGAGTGACAGAGAATGAAATTGAAGGGTACGGCCGTGGATGTGCATACCTTCCCTGTTTAACCAAGATTACACCTTGACTCGTTGTCTGACTGTAGTCAAATCAAAGACGGTGTCAGCGAGCGTGCTGTTATTGAGAAAGAGTCATCATTAACAGCTAAAAAGAGTCATCTTTTAAGCATCCAACACGGTCTAAACATCTAAACATGGTCTTGAATTAGACATCAGATGCTGTAAAGACTGTTACTTTCATCATGTGAATCTGTTCTCCCTCCAATGCATCACATGTATGTATCAAATGCATCATTTGGACCCTTTCAGATCTCCATTTTCCATTGAAGTATTTCCGATATGAATGCATTGAATTCAAACAGTAACACACATTCAATCCAAATTGTGTGAATCATCAGCAAAACTATCAAAACTCCTACTAACCCCTTCATATAGGAGCAGCAGGGTATAGAAAACATATTCTGCATCGACTATTTCTGAAGGGCAAAAAGACCTATGAATATATTTCACACTACTTGTAGTCCAAACCGATTGTAGTTCATTTATACACTGTGTCTCGACGCTCTCAGTTCTTGCAGATATACACTTCTGTATCTTTAAATTACTTCCGCACAACTCTGAGGCTTGTGGCTACAGATATGGCTGGAAAACATCTCGCTGGGCGGCGGATACAAAGTGCGCCGGCTCCTTTGTTGATTCTTTTGAATTAAATCACTATGCCGCTGCTAAAAAAAATGGTTATCCGTCCTTGCCAGCACGTAAGAAACTTCCCCCCCGGTCTCACTTCTCCATTAAGCCGCCGACTGAAGTACTGCGTGTCTTCGCGGATACGCACCGACACTTCACACTCTATCGGCCGTCCTTCTCCTCGGCCATCCTGCAAGCAGTGGTGCGCCTCTTCACGTCGGCTTCACTTCCCTCCTCATCCACCCGAAGCCTTCCGGGCCCTCTTTCTGACCAAACTTCCCCCTGCATCTCTCTCCACACAGCTCATCTACTCACACCTTTCCAATCTCTGAATCATAATAGGGGAATGAAAGGGAGTTTATAAACTGAAGTGCACATCAGATCTGCTGTAATGAAATCCTATCAATGTGTTCCCCGTGCTGTATTATTTGCATATAAATGACATAATATAATAACTCTCTCTGGCCTCTACCTGGGAGGAGTAAATATCTCTCTGTCTGCTTTGTCTCGTCGCCGTGACACCAGGAAACGAGACGCTAATTGAGGAGACGAAAGCATCTTTATGTGACGACTGACATTCAATTATGTTTTGGGGAGGGGATCAGATTAGGTGGTGCCCCTCGGAAATGTTTGAAAACAACATTTTGCTGAGTGGCAACTCCGAAAGGCAGCCGGGGATGTAATTTGAATGGCTGGTTTGAGGCCGGCGCTGAATGGATCCGCTTTGAATGGAATCACTATGCTATGACCTGCGAGTAATTGGATGTCCAGAGTGAAGCGTTGACAGGGAAGGGGAGGCGAGGATGACAAAAACAAAACAACAACAACGAAACGATGGACGGCGAGGCAGGGAGACGACGAGGGAAAATAACACAAAATGAATATAAGTGGGAGAACAATGTGATGAGCGGCGAAGGGAGAGAGAGGAGCAACGACGTGGGGAAGAATCACCAGAGCTTCAGGTGTCATTCATCACAGGCATGAAGCTCTCCGGCCACCGCGGCCAAACAAGCCATTAGACAGGATAAGCTTTCTTATCAGCCGAACGCCGTCAGGAAGCCCACGTCCAAGGGCGCGCCAAACAAACGCCGGGTCACTTTACTCACAGGCGGCGTCACAACGGGATACTGCCGATCAGACATAATTGTGTACATTCGTTCATCCACCTGCCACTCTGGATTTGTACTCGTTAAGCATAACGGAGCAGGCGATGCAAAGTAAACACGTTTACAGTGTACCCGACGCACGACCTCTGCTGACGGATGACGCGTGAAAGAATACAACCCGTCCTGATTACGTTTAATATATACAGAAGAAAACAGGCTGTTGACATTCAGGTATAGTGTTTTTGTCAGGATTTTCACAATAATCATTGTTAAGCACCACTATTATATCGGAGAATTACCTCCAGGCGTGTGTATATATAGATAGATATATAGTGCATACTGTATATATAAATAAAAACATGTTGTTGGACCGTATATGTCGTTAAGATGTGCTTCCTGTCTGACAGGGAGAACGTGGATTTAACAAGCGTTCACAGCTCATCTCCACAGATGGAAGGGTCAGAGGTAAAAACATTCAAAATAACTATTCGAAAATAAACATCACACACACCCACACACACACAGACATCCATTTTATCTCCATGTAATTCACCTTTGTAGAACATGGAAGGGGACGGAGGGGTCGGCCGACTCCATCGATTGGCTATCCTTAGCAGTGACAGCTCCCAGATTGGCCAGAGAGCATTAGAGAGTCAGAAAGTCACACTGCCATTAGCAGTCTGTCCTCTCTGCTTACAGCCTGCACACGGACACGCCATAGACGGGAATAGATCATGATGCATGTGTGTGTGTGTGTGTGTGTGTGTGTGTGTGTGTCTGTGTAGCACCCACAGATGTCTGTGTGCATGACTAGGAAATGTGATCACTCTATCACTGTAGCTTTAAATATATTCAAGCCAATAACCTTATTTAGAGTGTTATTACTTCTCAGTCCTCCTCTATTTGTTTCCATGTATTGTCTATGTGTGTCTGTGTGTGCAGGTAAATTGGTATTCATCGTGTCGTCAGTATAAATCAGAATATAGGAATGAGAAGACCACGGGATGTTTATTTTTTTAAGATATGCTATATGAGTCTTTTCTAGACATTAATGACAAAATAAAGAGCAGATTTTCTCCTCACTTGGGATTCACAGCTGACAGCTGACTGAGGAAATGTGGGCTTTGACTGATAAATGAACCGGCCGTCGTATTAGAATTCCATCCAATTCGTTACCAAAATGACCAGAAAAAGCACGGACCTCGTTAACCTGGCGCCCCCTAGTGGCATAGAGTCTGAATATGTTGGTGGAGTCCACCTGACTAACTGATCCTTAATCTGACTGAGGTCTGTGTTCGTTAGAACGTAAGGATCCGACCATGACTCATGAAATGTCAGGAGCCTGAATCTGCTGCGTGGTGATAAATCCACGACGCTGTCCGTGGTGCTGAAGCAGCACTGATTCATAATTGCAACTTTCTCTCTTTGCCCCCATGGGAGTTTTTTTTTTTTTTTAATAAACGTGCCGCCGACTGATTATGCGGGACGATGTCTTCAGCCTCGAGGATGGAAGTCCCTCCTGGAATAACATCTGTGATGTTGTTTCTTTCTCGGGGAAGCTGATTTATTAATTTAAGCTTAGACAAACATAATTCCTGCTTGCCTTCCAGCGGACCAGATAGGGTGAGGGATTTCAACCCTCGTCCCTCTCTCATTACCCATCAAATGCATGTAAGACTAGAAACCCTCTGCTTCCTTCATTACATCGACTTTTCTCATCCAATTTTACATTTTTTGACATTTGCAAAAAAAAGTTGGATAATTTAAATTCAAGTGTAGCTTCACTGCACAGATCATAAGTGGACACTTTGAAATGTTCTGAGAATAATTTTTTTTTGCAATTTTGTGAAGCAGATTGATTTCTGCTAACAATGTTTGGGTGATTAAGAGAGATTTCTATGTACTCAGTGAAAGATATGAACTTGGTCTTTTCAGACTTTAAAAAATCCTCATCACCCCCCGACACACACACACACACACACACACACACACACACACACTCACACAGCAGTAAGAGCTGTCAAACATTACATTGATCTGACAGCGTCGTGTGTCAGAATAATACAAGGCGGTGAGGGGAGACGTGAGTGGAGCGAGGAGAAAACACCGAGCGGTGGAGTGAATGTACATACGAAGACAGGATTTTACGCCAAAGAGAAAAGCACATGAGGGAAAATCAAACCAATTTCAATGTGACAAAATTGATTTTCCAATTTTCTCCGGATTGCCTCCTGCCTCCCCCGGGAAGGTGATGGTGTCCATGCAAATACGCTCAGAGCTCCACCTCAGTTTTGGTTTTCGGACAACAGTGAAGCTGTGGCTTTCTCACCCGTTCTTCCTCTTCGTTTTGCTAAAGTCTTCCTCTCCCTCTCTGTCAAACATACACAGCACACATATGCTGGACACGCTGTCTCCAAAAAACTGTAATCTGCATGTCAGATGGAATCGAGGGGATGTCATGCGGGAGCCATATTTATGGGAATGTGCTGAAGAGGCTGGATTTAAATCTCTCCAGACCTAGAGGAGGGAAAGTTTAACACTCATGCCTTCTGCACTTCCATCTGGCTCTGCTGACTGACTCTCCTTCTGTAGTACTTTACTTTTTCTTTTTTCTTTTTTTACAGAGATGCTGCACTGCGGCTGGACTATTGCTTAAATCCCGGAGGACGTTTTTCGAAAAATCCAGCACGCTAATGAATGATGGTGTTGTCGAGGCTCGGGGAGGGGATAGACGCTTGTAGATGCAAACATAAAGACAACAGGTGGCCACATCTTAATGGACTGATACTTCAGAGGGCACGCTGACAGAAAGGTGTAGATGAGTTGAACACAGCAGGGGAACGACGTGGAGGAGACACGGATGTCGGGAAGGTCTTCATCGCAGCAGCGAACGGAAGATAAAACTCAATATAATCATGATAATCTTTTTTGTGTGGGAAGATACGCCGCATTAAAAGAGTAGAATAGCTTTCCACTCCTCTAACACTAACTTCCTTTTTTAAAAGAAAATATAAAAAGATCATAGATCTCATACTCTTCAGCTCAAACCTGAGCTTTGTGACTTCACGCAGCAACAAAAGGCTTCGTAACACTTTACATATTTCCCCAAGAGCCGTGAAACAAATGTGTAACATGGATAGAGAATCCTTTTACAAGTAAGCTACAAGTCTCGACAAACTCCCACAGGTTAAATAGATAATAAAAAAAATAAAAAAAAGGCTCTCCGCCTCCCTGCAGCCTCACAGATGGAAGTCTGACAGGAACAGGTGTGCAATCTCTCCGGTCCAGACAGCTCCCAATGAGAATCAGCCCAAAATAACGTGTCCGGACAAACTGAGTGTGGCCGCCACCTGACGAGCTCATTAAATCAGCGGCGTAAGAGAGGTAATCGAAGTTGACTCTGCCCACATAAAGCGACGGCTGACGTGGTTTCTCGGGTCTTGTTGACTTTGAAGGACTTACTAATAACTTCGGGAGTTTGTCGCCGATGGAGAATAAAGTGATGGGAGATTTATGGAGGCCGCAAACTCGGCCGGCAATTTGGCAACGTGCCTTTCTTTAAAGGCATTCGGCTGCTTATATGAACACCAGCCTCGTGGAGGAGAAATCTGTTTTTTTATGAAAAAAGATGTACTTTAAAAGCCTCACCGTCACGGAGGAGAAAGACCAACATTCAATCTCTCAATCGCCTCACAAAAAGTAACATCCACAGAGCTCATCGCACAGATTAAATCTCATTTCACCCTCCTTTTTAATCAATTATGCCTCTTTAACCAGTTTACCGTAGCCCGGCTCATCGGGGCCGTTTAGCCGCCGTGGTTCTAGCAGTTCCGGATGGGAGGGTTTTTCCAGCCGGGGCTTGTTGGACACCGCGAGAGCCGGGCGGATGAGTGTGTATCACCTCAATTAAACTATGCGCTAAGTGTCTGACAACAGCTAATATTCCACTTCCACCAGCGAACCCAATCGATGTTCTGGCATTCGTCACTCTGCTGAAAAAGCAATCATCCCGTTGTCTCGCTCCGCTTAGACGGAGGAGGAGGGGGGGGATGGACAGACGCTCATCTGGCTTGCTCATTGGGATGCACCGTGTGTACATGTACACACACGTGTACACACACACATGTACCGTATGGTCACGCTTCCTGAAAGCGCAGCTTCGCCACGAGCTGCAGCTCAAAAGTGGCAGCGACACGTGTGACGCTTGTGACAAGGACCTGTCCAGGAGGGAGTCACACTCCGTTCCACTCGGGGGAAAGGACCATCAGTCATTGCAAAGCGACACACACACACACACACACACATGCACACACACACACACACACGTACCTCTCTGTCGAGTAGCTTGTGGGAGATGACGGTGACGATGTCCCCTCGCTCGGCGTCGATGTAGAACATGTTGGGGGACGGCTTGTCCGGCGACTGCCTGATGATGTTGTAGCGCAGCGCCGCGTTGTCCGTGCCGGGGTCGTCGGCGTCGAACGCCGTCATCGTCATCACCGTGGTTCCTGGAGGAAACGGAGAACGACGAGGGTGAGCTCAAATACTCCTCGTGTATTTATGAGAGAGGCTGTGAGGGTGAATCCATCATTTTTTGCGAGGAAATAAAAAACACAATTTAATAGGATTCAGAAGGAGTTGTTTTTTTTACTCTGGAGATCGATGACAGATGTCTACTGTGTAATCAAAACATGAAGGAAAGAAGCTCCAAAATAAATATCAGAAATGGAGCTGATGAAAGGACTGGAACAGGTTCTCGTACCAGACTCTCAGAAGATTTACTAATGAAATGGTATCAGTGCCTATTTTCAGCTATTTCATTTGAGTCTACTTTTAGTCTACTAATTCTCACAAAGTTGGAATAATCTGCAAATGTGTTGGTTTTTAAAGCGCCAAACAAATGTTATACATGAATTATTTTTACCTGGTTAATTGGAACACATAATGGAATCATTGAACCTGGTCAAAAGTGATGCCTGATGCATTTAAATAGGAATAAAGAGAGGATTCTGAGTCTGAAAACAAAATATTCCAACTTTATGGGCAACAGTGTATAATATACATAAATGTGTGTGTGTGTGGGGGGGGGTCTCTAAATGATTGCAATCATAGCAGCAGATGTACGAAAAGTGCATTTCCATTCACTGATGGCGGTTAAAAAAGTTAGCCTCCCCCGGTTATGTGTTGTGTCCCTGGTGTCGGCTCTAACGGCTCCGTGTATTTTATTTGGTAATGGGAACCAAAATGGAAATCCTTCCCGCTGCAGCTGAGCTGAAACGGCGAGATGGCGATCCTTGACACACCCTCGACCCTCAATCTCTCTCTGCTGTCGGTGATGAGATACACTCACACAGGCTGGATCCACACGTACATGCAAATACACACACACACACACACACACACACACACACACACACACACACACACACACACACACACACACACACCCGGTTAGGTCGTGTCACGTCTGAGTAGTGTCTTCCATTTCTCTGGTACAGGCGGACGTGTCTATGAACTGCAGCTCCATCCAGCGCTTCATGTTCTTTCTGTCAGACAGCGCTGGTTAAAATATCACCAGACGAGTACGACCTCAATTTGTTTGACTCGTTCTCCGAGAGGAGCGGGACGGCATTCTGATGAGACACGGACGTGTGTGTGTGTGTGTGTGTGTGATGATTGATTTAAAAAGGTGGGGTGTTGTTGATTCCAACTGTATGGGCGACTCGTCCATACAGTTGGAATCATTTGCAAATGTCTTGCCTTTGTAAATGGGACACATAATGTAAAGTGTGATTACTGATGCATTTAAATAGGAAAAAACAGACGTCCCAACTTTATGGGAGTGAATAAACAGCAGCAACTAATAATCACTAGATTTGCTCAGAATAATGATCCTGCTTTGAGTTTTGTTGTAGCTGCTGTTTGCCTGTCTGGGTTTTCCAGCATGACGCTGATTCTCTCCTTGTGAAAAGGAGTAAGCCCACTGAAGTTCGACGCCCCCCCCTCGTGATTTCTGACTTGACCCACATACTTAACGAAACATTCTCCTAAGCACCAAATAACGGCGCTACTAAGCATGGCTCATAAACATCAATCTCTTTTCATGCTCCTCCTTAATACCCGACGGTACTTTGCCACAGTGCATTAGCCAAACTGTTCAAATAAGACACAAAAGCGGGCTACTGGAAAAAAAAATATATGCAAAGTCTACATTAAATAGTAATGGCTAAGTAGCAGAAACGTCTCCAGTCCGGTTGAAGGTAATGAGGGGCAGAGAGGTGTCGGCTTTTTTATCCCCTTGGCATTTGCACTTCAAGGTGAACCACTAATGGTTAAGTAAACCAGTAATCCTTCCTCTGCAGAATAATTACACAGTCCCATCTCCTTCATTACCTACACTCTGTTCCACTTCACACCTCGGAACGCACACAAACACACACTGTTTTGCACACGCACGCCGAAACCGGCGGCAAATTGGCGTTAAAAAGGACGATGACTAAGTTGGTTATCTTGAACAGATCTCAGTGAATTATGTTCTCATTCCGCCGAACCGGGGGTCTCCTGAACGCGACGCGATCACATTACGTGTTTTATGTGATGTACAGAGAGCCTCTCCATCCTCACTGTCTCCATCAGATACCACACGTACACTCACAAGGGATGTCATGTGACCAATGAGCAATCAGGATACAGCGTGGATGAGATAAACATCTAGCGTCCTGTAATTGGACAATGAGGAGGTCCGGGTATGACTCCAACAATGGATGTCTGTTGTGTTCAATCATAAGGTGACAACCCCCCCACAACATCCTATCAGCTCCATCCTACCGGCAGCAGCCGAGGCTCAATCAATCTCAACTCTGATGGTTACACGGTGGGATGCACCGCCATTACCTCGCTATCTCTCCGACCCATCTGCCCCCGGCTGCTGGACGCCGCCGGCTCAGGCCGGATGAGGAGGACAGCGATACACTAAAGACGGAGAGAGTGCAAACACACCGTCCGTGGAAATATAGAGGGCAGATCTACGGGGCAAAACATGGCCGAGAGAGAGAGCACACATTGATCCCGTCACGTTGGCTGGTGGGACGCGGTGCCGCCGCCGCCTACAGCCGACTCCTATATCTCTGTCAAACACCAGGGGAAATCAGCGGGGAGGGGGCGGTGGATCTGTGGGTGCCACCGGGGAACTGAACCGGTGTGAAAAACCAAGATGAAGCAAGAGCCAGATTTTTTTTTTTTTTTTTAATGGTAAATGTGATGCTTGTAGTACGCACACACACACACACACACACACACACACACACACACACACACACACACACACACACACACACACACACACACACACACACACACACACACACACAGTCTACATGTCACAGTGTGTCCACATGTCTGCTTTTTTTTAATAATTTTATTTTAAATTATTCAAAAGATCCTCAAAAAGCTGAAATGGGATTTATTGTAATCAGGCTGACACGACGGAGGACGAGTGCGAGCTGACCCGTTCTGTTCTCAGGTGTGAATGAGATCAAAGCCGGTTCAGAAGACGAATGATCATCCACCGACGGCGGCGTTGCAGATCGGACACGCCGATGAATTACAGGCCACATATTCATAAGAGGAGGAGAGCGGTGATAGAGGCCGGGAAAAAACAAACGGTAGAAGGTTCATGAAATCTGTCCATATTTACTAGATGACGATGGAAATGTAACAAATGGTGTTTGAGGTAATACCATTAGTATCATCCCGGCTTGTTTGAACCTTTTAACTGTACATTTAGATTCTGTAGCGAGTAGCGGAGATGAAACTCTTGTGTCTCGGAGCCGTCGGCCGGATCTTCCACATAAACAGGGACAGACATTTACATGAAAGAGAATAATTAATTGATGACAACAGAAGAAGCTTCAGTGCAACTTTCATCACAACGCATTGTTGATGAAAGAACTCTTCCAGAGTTACGTAAGCAGAGCGGGTCTCTGTGAACACATGCAGCCGCGTGACTGAATGCTGCAGCGTGCTCCACCTGTCTGCTCCACCTGTCTGCCTGTTATTGCCTCCACACCACTCTCCAGTGTCGGTCTGCTCCACGCTTCCCTTGCAGCCCGCTGCTTACCTGTCCGAACACATTACATTTCTCCAGGCCATTAAACTGATTTGTGCTCCGCCGTCTTTTTCAGCCACTTTCAGCATAGATGTAGTGTAGAAGAAAATGTGTTACCTTACATTTCTTATTTGTATCCCATATAATGTTCCTTTCTCTCGGGAACATCAAATGTCCTGCTGAGCTGCATTCATTGTATGTAACCCTTGCCATGTTGATGAAAAGACCCTTTGATCTGTCCCCCTTCCTGGACCGTCTCCGAAACACCTACATCTCACATACTTGATCAAGGCCTTCATGAATGGCCCCTGTTGTGACACTATGTAGAAAGAACCCAGCTGTTCCGAGGGAAGTCACACCTTTATGTTGTCTCAGGACGTCTCTTCCTCTTGGGAGAGACGCGTATTGAATCTATGTAAATCCACTGTTTAGACCTGCCCCTTTGGTTCTGTGTATAAAGTTATCCCTCACCTCAGATATTTTAGAATGGACTGTGTGGCAACGCGACATTGTCTTTTCTCCACTGTCAGTGATTAAACCTCATTTGAACCAGCCACAGAATTGGACCTGAAGAGTTTTCTTCCACAGTAGATATCCACTCATCCCATTGGACGGACCTCCTCACCTGTCTGTCTGTCTGTCTGTCTGTCTGTCTGTCTGTCTGTCTGTCTGTCTGTCTGTCTGTCTGTCTGTCTGTCTGTCTGTCTGCCATCTGCACTATCCTACCTGCTCCTGTCAATGATGTGCACTCCGTAAACAAATAGGAAGATTTTGGCAATATGAAAAAAAAGGGAGAAGAAAAACTGTTTTTTAACTGTGCACGGCGGTTTTATGTGTGCATTAAATGCGTTTATATTATAACTCCAAATAAGTGTGAAATTGCTTGTTCATCATTAAGAACAGATTGAAAAGTATGTAAATGAACAAAACTCGCTGTTGTTACGTTAACTATATGACTTAATATGATGTGCTTTTTTTTTTTTACACAAACAACCACTGAAGTCACAACAAAGATTATGATGGAGGGAAGATTTAATCCTCTAGAAGATCAATATCGGACAAGAAATCAATTCAGACAGGAAACCAATGACTGAGCAGCTCTTTGGAGACGGGTCATGTGACTGCATGTTACACTGATGAAGCCTGCGTTTGATAGAAACTTGTCTCTGGCACTATTTTGTGTGACACCACTATTAAAAAAGAGCCTTAATAAAATGTGGGACTTTTTTTCTTGTCAAAAAGTGGTACATTTTGTCACATGACCTTACATCAGAAGCTGTCTCATGGTGACTCAGAGATTCATGACGCCTCCCTTTAGTCTCCGTGAGCTGTAACATTACCGTGAACGCCTTTTCAATGATTTCCTTCAAAGTCAAACGTATTTACTCTACCCTTGGAATGTTACCCCAGTGCATTCTGGTTCGTTTTCAACACGGCGTCCAGATCAATCTGCTCCGTGATTCTAATTGTGATATTTTTCCAACACAGAGAAGAATCTATATTTACAGCTCAGGGCTGAAGAAAACGCTGTTGTTGAGAAAGTTTCACCATCTGGTTGTAAAACTCCTAATCAATTCATTTAGATGCCGTAGATGTGGAGAACTGTTGCTTCCTTCCTGCTGCACGGAAACTTAATCTGATATCACGAGCCGCGAGCCGACAGCCGAATCATAAATAATGCTGCCCTTTCCGGCCTCTTTCTGCATTCTATCTATTCAGACGCTGTCTGCTCAGACCACAGCCGGACAAAAGACATAGAAACACGATTTAATCCACATATGATACGACGATGATGATGCATTTGTGCCACGGTTGTTTACGCAGACGGACAGACGGAGAGACAGTTTCACTTCCATGACGCTCACGAGAATATAAACAAGCGGCTAATGAGAATATAAATGACGCACGAGCTAATGAACAGAAGAAGCTGGAAAACAACTCCTCCATCTAAACGACGGCAGTCGGAGCCGGGTAATGAAATCACATTTGAACCTGATAATTGAAAACATAATTGAGTTGTTTGAAAGGGAGAGCGGAGAGGAAACTCGTTGGATTCACATTCCAGGTGTGTACGCATGTATTTTTAGATGCTCATTGTGTTCTCCACACACACACACACACACACACACACACACACACACACACACACACACACACACACACACACACGACTCGACTCGACCTGGTTAAACTAACACCAGACCGCACCGTCTGTTAGCTATTGATCGGAATGAAATATGATTTCCCCACAATGGACCACTTCAGATGGTTCAAATCAAGAGCACTCCACACAGAATGACACAGTGTCAACACGTTCTATTCTCTCTGCGGTTTCCAGTCACATGTGGAAGACGCTCTATAGTGGATTTAAATGCAATATACGATTATTAAATCTGTGCTACTATGTGCCTTTTCATCAAGCCAATCATCGGCCCATTCAAGCTGATTTGGTTGGATCTCAATGAGAAGATAAACTTCCCGTTGTACTTCACTGCATCCATGAAGTTGGTTTTGCGAGTCACTGATAAAATATTTTAAAAAGCATGTACTAAACCTGCTCTGGTATTTGTTGTTTTCTTATTGGTATCCATAAATGTTGAATGCCAAAGGCCAAACATTTATATTTTAAGCTGGAGTGTCACCTTGCCTCCAGTCATTTAATTTCCACAGAGTTTTTCATTATTCATTCATCAGTCGTCCATCTATTTATTATTTGAGCCAGCTTGCAGAGACAATGCTTTGGGGCATTTTTAGTGTCAGAGCTGCAGAAACAGAAACACATGCAAACGGAGCCATCGGGCTGTTTTAAAATCAGAAAAATAGTGCATTTTACAAAACACCATTCAAAACTATTAGATAAGATGTAAAGTGTTCCTGTATTACTTTTATCTTCAATGTATTTTATTTATTTTCTCAGCCACCAACAACATGTCAGCCAGAGATTTGAATTCTATAATTGGCATTTCTACATTCTACAATTTCACCTCATAACATTGAATAAATAGGAAGATTTATATTATTATAAATATATTAGCTTATTATAGCTTGTATCCATGTTTATGTGCATTTTTGGACATATTTACATTTTTGGAAGAAATAAAGCTTGGGATCAAATCATTTCGGAGACGCCTGTTGAAGATCTCATGGACGTACTACACAACTATCTCACTTGGGATTTTATTCGTAGCCGACTCTGCTGTATTTGCACATGTCCTCCTGTTCCCTCCTCTCCCACCGGCATAATGACTACAAGTCCCATTGTGGAGCCGAGTGTCAGACCCGGAGGATGGCAGACAGTCCACCGAGCGTAATGACCGGCTGAACCGACCCCTCTCTGGTGACCCCGAGAAGAGCCAAGAGGAGGCGAGATAAAAAGTTAGAATAGTTCGGTATAAACGAGGAGGAAACGATCAAACAAGTGGTGGATGTTGGAGAGAGACGTGTAGAAGATGGAGGGAGGAATCGTTTGGTTCGGGGGCTGATGCCTGGTGATATTTCCAGAATGTACCAAAGCTGTTGACTCAGCTGAGCACAGTTTCCATTTGCTACAGTTATCAGCAAACTCAATAACAACCTTGGGTGTATTGATTAAGGGGAAAACTTCAGAAGCCGCACCACATGACGCCATCATCATTAAAGGGGATCTAATTACTCCGGGGCTGTGATGCCACCAGACATGTCCAAATGTTTCACGCTCTCAGTGGTGTGCCAACTCTTCTCTTCCACCCCCCCTCCAAAAGATTATCATTTTAAAAAGCAAGTCATTAATCTGAGGAGGCAGGGAAGTGACAGAACATTGCTTTTGTTTTCCCGAGCTTAATTAATCATCTCCGTGTGTGTTTGCAATTAAGACAGCGGATCCCGTCTGATGGAGCTCACGCTTGTCCGGCTGAAGCTCCCAAAGACTCTCTGGAGGAGCAGGATGTCTCAAACCGGACAGCTGGGACACATGATGGATACCATGTTATTGCCAGGAGGTGGGCGGAGAGAAAGAGCTGGATAGAGCGGGTTGTCATGCGAGAAAAGCAAATTATATACCATTCAATTGCATTGATGTCCGACCAATAATTTCCCCTTTTTTCTATAACTACTTTTCCAAAAAAGCACCGGTGGAGACACGACGAGCAACATCACTGTCTTCTCTATCTCTGTCTGCATCCCTCACTGGCTTCCCACTTGGCTTTACGAGCTGGTTTCTGAGCCAAGGTTGATATGGGAAGGTGAGACTTCCATCTTAACTAGACTTCGGAAAATAGACTGAAGGCTCAAGGCAACTGATTAAAATGCCCCGGACCCGGGGGAGCTATTTGAATGAAAGATCACAACCTCTCACACAGGATTGTTATGCAGGAAGTGCGCCAACTTTTAAGAGACAGATTACACAGAAGAGTGAGACAATGGTTGGTGTGCAGAAGGAGAGGCAGAGGTTTCAACACGCTTAGCAAAATATAATAAAGTAGATTATTTCATGCAAAGCCACACCTCTCAGATTATATTTTATATTTCCTTAGTTTATCAGCTTTTCTAGGCATTGTACGGCTAAATGATATCTGAGAAAGCAATTATTCAAGGTAGTTTGCAAGGAAGAAGATCTGAAGAGGTGATAATGAGGGTTTGTATTGTAATGAGGTCACAACTCTCTCATTGAGCTTGTTAGTCAGTCAGCCAGCTGTTCATACGTTAGTGAGACGATATCGAGTTACTCGTCAGATCAGGAAGCACTTTCTGAAATGATTGCAGAACGTGGAAAAACAACGCGCAAAGAAGAAGCAAACGATCGCCGGTCACTTGGAAGCGTTACCAAGGCAACCTGAAGAGAAACGTGCGGAGGAACATCTGCAGTACAGCTCACCGTTGCCGTAGTGACACCTCTGTGTCAGATCCACACGCTAAACCACACACACACACACACACACACACACACAGCTGACACGCGTGACTAAACACAGATGAAACATGCAACATGTGGAGCTGCCAACTTTCGCCTTCACACATTTGACCCTTTGTGCGCTGCTTTGCTTCCTGAAAGCACAGATATATCCTACATTAAAGTTATGGTGTTGAACGTGGGAGATATGGCTGTAGATAAATGAATGTACTCATATCAGTGAAATGCAGGATTAACAATGATGTCCTCATGCACTCGTGTGACTCCCGGGATGATAACCCTCAGTAATAATTCCCCAAACGGCCCCCGTAACTCAGCGGAGAACGTGTGATTCATCCGATCCATAATCTCTTTGCTCTTCCACCATTGAGGTTCCAAGCTAATGACTCCACTCACTAAATCAAGACAAAAGATACTTCCCTTTTAAAAGGACACTTCAATTAATTACCCCCGGAAAATCCCTCTAATTCTGTAATTCTGTACCAGCGGCTCAGTGAATAAAACTGAAAACCTATTAGAGGGCATTCATCTGATCTGAGCCAGGAAAAGAGAGGCAATCAGCGCGGAGCAGCTAGCTACTGTACAGCCGGCTAGAGGGACAGCGGGTGGGGGTGGGGGGGGGTTGAGTCTGAGGGCCACAGCTGCTGTAGAGGTACGAGGGGGTGATGCTAACATGATGGCTAATGCTAACCATGTTAGTTTAATACGTTAGCAGCAGTGAGAAAGAGGGTTTAAGGGAGAGCAGATCATGCATTGAGTAGCTAATATAATATAACAATGATATTAGATGAAATAGTGAAAAGTAGGAAGAAGCATGGGTCCAGTTATGTCACTTAGAATTTTCAGCCGATCGTTGCATTCATACAAGTAAGAAAGCACAGAGCAGCAATGATTCATGAATTGAGGTCTGAAGGTCGAGTTGCTGTTTGAACAATATTTTGCTCTCCCATCGCTCCTGAAGCAACACAATCAATGACACCAAAACAATCAAAACGTGATGAAGCATTTTGTACGGAGAACATCACTCCGACTCTCTCGGTCTGTCCGGTCCGTTCGTCAGAGTACCTGTAGTTGCAGTTGCAGGCTAAAAGCAACAGATTGCTTGCGCTCTGCTGCTATTTGTTCCTCCTTGACTTGGAGGGTTATGATCATGACCATTCACCGTGTTCACAGATCTAGCAGCGCTCCCACACTGACTGAGGATGATACAGCAGCCTATTATACAGCAGACGCTTTGTAGGACTGAAACACTGAACATGCTTTGCAGAAAAGCTGTTGTCGGGACTCAATGTGAGATCAGAAAACACTTTGTGTGATCTGTGAGACTTGTTAGGCGTGTCTGACCTGATGGACACACTGGCTGTGTTTGTACACAATATGTCATTATCTTAACAACATAACACAAGCTGGACATTCACAGACAGTGCTGTTGTATTGGTTCATACTGTCCAGAGACTGTCCTGCAGGGATGACGGATTTCTTTTGTCCCAACCAGGAAGTTAGTCTCACACTGGTTCCTTCAACAAAAAGATGATTTTTATTTGTTTGGTTTTTTTTTCCATTGGATTTTGAATTATAATCCAATAAGCTCTGGTGCAAACAATCAATAGTTATACAAGGTAATCTCCACAAATGAACACCACTTTTGGGACTTTTGAAGCGTAAATGCAATCGCGAGTAAAAAACTAACGATATTCTACAAAAACAACAATAATCAACACCATGTTCTCATGACTTCATGCGACAAAGGTCACAAAGTTTGATATTGCACTCTTACTTGTTCTATAAAAGCCTTTTCTCTTAGCATACATCCTGGTATCCTGAATAGTTGTAAACACAACGAGGCGGTAAAGGTGGACTAGAGTTGACGAGTATCTGGGTTTAGTGATGATGTCCCAGATAACCCATCTAGTCTCATTCAGCTGCTTGGTAGCAACAACACTTTTTAAAAAAGTATTAAAAGGTTCAAAATTTGCAAGTGGAGTATTTACTAATTCATTTTATGTTGTAGAACAAAGCATGAAAGGCAAAACGACCTTATTTAAGGCATTGAACCAAAAGCTCAAAATAAAGAGCAATAAAGAGATATGAAAGGGGGCAAAACAATAACATAGAACCAAAGAGGTTACAAGGTTGAATTCAATTGTGAGCGTTTTGTTCTTTTGGGGATATTGTTGTTGAAAAAAAGGGATGTTTAAAAACGATGACTCGAGGGCCTGATTCTGGGCAGAAATCTTTCAGTCTGACCTTTAACTTGTCAAGCTGCTCCGTGTTGCTCTGATGGATGCTCGGAGGTATTGCTCGTGGCTATGGAGTGGTGAATGATGCACAGTGTATTTATTTATCCCTGTGAGTCACAGAGGAGTGATGCGATGGAGAAAAAGGCTGCTTTCAAGTTTGTGGGACACTGTTGAATTTTAACTTGGAGTCCTTCAACAATCAAAGAAGACAAATTGAGGTTTAATTCCATCAAAGCATTGTCTGTTTGAAAGTGGAAGCAGCGTTACTGTTGTCACACATTACATCAAGGAGCTCTAAGAATATACTCATCAAGACAGACATATTTGGATGAGATGGTAAAGGTAGACAACGGCAGGTCAATGCACGCGTTGACACTGATGAGTCACAACTGGAGGGAAAACAATATTGTACTAGTCTGTGGTCTCTAGGATAGGACCTCATGGTAGTACAAAGACTGATTGAAGCTGTATAAACTTCCCCAGCAGGTACACAGCAGCAGTAGTGGTTATCTTCAGCCATGATTGAAACGCCGTCACTGCGTCGACACCGAGATAAGTGGAAGTTTGTTGAATTATGATCAGAAGCCGGAGAGGACACGGCAGTTTAACATATACACAATGTTGTACTCATGTTTTTTAGAATGAATACGTTTTTACTTTTGCACACACACACACACACACACACACTGAGCGCGATGCTGCTTGGGCAAGCATAAAGAAGTCGACCACATCTGAAGAAGGACACCACGGTGTATCGATGTGAAGTGGTGTGGAACATCCTTGTCTCTACCTCGCCTCAGGATTAATGAGCGTGAATGACAAAACAACACAGACCAAATTCTGTAGGTAGGTTATGACTGTCTGTAGTATAGATTTATAGATGGATCGTATTTATTTTACGAAATAGAAACCTATTTTTTTTCTCAGGTCTCAGCAGAGTGACGACGAAAACTTCATGTACGTTCTTTTTCTGGGCTGTTTAGTCGTAGCTATACAGGCTAGCTGCCAAACAAGTACATCAATTAAACAACCTATATATTACTCAGTTAGTGTAGATGTTTAAGACGTCAGACGTCCCTCTCCTCAGCAAACTCTGGAGGCTTAATTCACCATAATATGTAGTTCAACACAAGCAGTCATTTCATGCACCTTTATTGTGTTGTTTTCCCTTCACACTGACAAAGTGACAGTTGGTAACTATGGTAACAATTTGTGGTATGAGTAACGTCTAAATTGTTGCTTTTTTTAGTGTCAGAAGATAGGACTACTTTCTTACTGTATGAACACAGAACATGAGAGGCATTGGAATATGGAGCTTTCAGGACCGAAGCCATCGGAAGCAGAAACCTTTTGGATTCATCTGATAATCCATTGGCAAAATAAAACGTCTACAAATGGTCGAACATGAGGATTTGATACGATGCATGCCGACCTCACCATTGTGTTCATACAATATCACACGAAGGACATAAATGAAAAGGCTTGTATCTTTCAAGGCCTTTGCCTCACCTGGAGACCATCCTCACCATAATAACACTACCTTCGAAATAATGAAATTCAGACACTGGCTGACATTAAAAAGTTTATAGTTATTATCCGTCTTGTGCTGCTCTGTAATTTCTTTTTCTTTTTTTACCTACAATGGCCCCAATACGCCGTCACAGATATCCGACACTGTTGGCGATGAAATACATTTCCACACTCGGCCATGTGAACCACAACGCACCGCTGAGGGGATTTTGCAGCAGAGGCAAGAAAACAACTGCCGCCCGGAGTTACATCGCAGCACTGTGGGGGAGGCACAGCGACGGTCAGGAGCGCTGCAGAGGCTCAGGCTGACAGTGACGGGTGATAGATGCTTCACGGCAACAGAGGCTGAGCTGGTATTTGTTGCAACAAATGGGATTGTGCACATTTTCTGTAATCCATGACTGGAACCGAGAAACGGGGGTCACCGTGTGTTACCGGACATCAAAGTTTCGATCACACCGGGGTCTTAGACACAGTCTTCCACACAGCAAAAGGATAAACTGGTTAAAGACAAAGAAAGAAGCTTAACTGGGAGGTCAAACGGGGAGCAAAGACTCCCATGAGGTGAACTATGCTGCATCCGACACACAAGCCACAATCTTTTCTAGTTAATTTTTGCATTTACTTCCTCCATCTCTTTAAAACTATGGCAGGTGTAGATAAGCAACAAGGTTTCTCTCCTGCCTGAGCTTGACTTGCCACTTTCTGAAATATCTGCAGTGATGCAATACCCTTGCTAGGTGGGAGTCTGCTGTGCAGTGTAATGCAAAATATACTGAAGAACACCAGCATGGATGCTTTGTTTCTCAGTTTCCTCCTACATTTCTACAATAGTTGTCCACTATACCTTTTATGGGACATAAACCATTAATCTTCATGATTCACCCTCGATCTTTCCTTTCTGACATTAAATTATCTTCATCGATTGCTCCCTTTCATTGTCTACAAATATACAGAATATTGATTGCCACATTCACAAATTACTTTTATGCTTTTGAAGATGAACCCGTTGTCTTCATCCAGAGGAACATCTAAAGGAAGAGGCTGTACTATCTCCAGTGGCAGACACAAACACCCATATCTGGATTCATATCGGATCATTTCATCTCAGGACACCTGCAGTAGAGAAGTGAATGTTCCATCACAGACAGCTAAACTCAAAAAAACACAAATCACTTGTTCTGTGAAATCTAAAGATCCAACACTTGTTCCTTCTTCTTTGCCTTCACTACTGATGCAACCAGAGGAAAGTCCAAAGTGCAGAGTGGCCGGTACACGGCTCTCATTCATTTGGTCTCTAGCTGTGTTTGAAATATAAACGAGGCATTGACATGTGGCGCTGCGAGGACGTTCACAGTGTGTCTACTAAACACCAGCAGGGCCGTGATCACATTACAGCTACAGACGCTTCAAACACTTAAACAGAGGGGAACTCATGACTATTCAAGAAGTGTTTCATTGGATTTCCAGCGCACCATTTGGGGGAAAAAGGATGGGTCAAGTTATACAACTTGAAACAGGTAGAATTGCCAATGTGAGCGTAACTCTTGGGGATAATGGGGCTGGTATCTTCTATACCAGGTCATGTTTGCTTTGCTGCTTTATACATGTTGTGGAAGTCCCAGATACGCTGGGTAATCAAACGCTGTCCTGACTGAGTTCATAACATCAGAGATGCTCAGTGTATTCCATTGTATTCACTGTGATTAGCAAGCCACACATCAGCTGGTTTACTACAGTGGTATGAACCTGAAATAAACATGTTTGTTGTGATTAAATCGTAATTAACTGATAAAAAGGATGCCTAAATAACTACATCACGACAACAATTGGTAGAAAGTCCGAAGTCATTGGTTTGTTAGATCCATCTGCAAGACGACAAGCAAATCACTTTTAAAATGTTTGTTTTCTGAATGGAGTTTTGATCCATCGGAGGTATGCTATGCTAACGCTGCAGCTGCTCCAGAACTGTAGCTGTAGTTATCCGCATCTATGCATTGACTTTGTAAGAAATTGCACAATATGCTTCACGTTTTAGCTGTTATCGTAAAGTATCCAATTAAAATGAGTCTAAGCTATAAGTACAGTGACTGTTAATATTCTTGAATCCTGATTATACAACCGAGGTCTTCTAAAAAGTTATTTCTGCAGCTTCCTGACTTGAGTAATCGACCTGAAGGAGGTATTAGTGAGACAATCTTGTGTCATAAGCCTCCTTAGTCCAGTCAGCAGTCCAAGGTCAGCAGAGGGCCGGCCTCCTCTGGGCTCTAAGCCTCCACTGGCAAAAACAAATTGTTTGACAGGGGCTCCTTTTCCACTTAATCGCAGCCACCACAGCCACCGATGCACACACACGCCAACGAAGGACAGAAATCTCATTAAGATCAACGAGATTGCCGAGATAAAATGTCACTCAAAAATATATCAGGCATGTCGGACTGAATCCCCAGGTCCATCAAAAACACAGCACAGCCCCCTCACCCAATGAGCCTTCAGACATTCTCGATTGTTCACATCCACGGGAATAAAATAAAATAAATGTAGAGGAAGCGATACACAGATGGTGTATAATTCAGAATACACGACAGAAGTGACCTAATCTGAAATGCCATCGTTACTGTAATTCCATTACAGGTTCGGGGTCACTGTTCCCCCCCTTGGCTGCAGATGAAAGTGAATGAGGCAACCCGGTGTAATCTGCTTTTCTGTGAGGAGGCCAGTCAGCGCTGTGATCAGTGGGACGGGGAGATGAAGAGGCTGCGTGACATCACAGGACAGAACGTGTACGTGGGATCACACGGATACCAACAACCCCTTTCATGTGGTTCTCAAACTGTAGTCTACTGTATCATTGGACGGGACTAAGCCACTAAGACTGAACGTGTACTGCAGATAAAATCATCAAAATGTGGGATTGTCCCAAAGATTACTACCCAGCAGCTCAAACTGCCATCTGTCACGTTCACAGCTGACTAAGATCTGCTTTCTTTTTGTCTCCAGTGATCTCCGAGGCGTATCAGCATACATGCAAAAACACTCGAAGTCATGGAAGACCTTTAAAACTCAACGACAGGGAGTTAGATAGCGAACTAACAGAGGCTAAATCCTCAAAAAATAAATAAAGCCCAAGCAGTTTAAATGTTAAGTCTCCTAAGCTGCCCTGCATCAGAGTTTAAAGGCAGCTGAAGAACGCTGCTAATTGGCATTCAACCTAACGTGGCCCTTCTCTTTGCAGTTTTCAGAACGCTTATTTAATTCCTTCACAGCTCTCAGGTGCGTCGTCGCCTCATCGACCTCCTGCCTGCGTGCGTTGGCGTGTCTGTACTGTAGCTACCCGTGTATGTCGTTTGCTTCTTCCTTCCTCTGGCACAGTTTGCAAGAGGTCTCTTGAAGTCATGTCTGTGTCAGCATTATAAATACGTATGCTCTGTGTTGGATGTCAAGTATGAAATTGCTGACTTTTTTTGCTTTGCACTCTTCAGTTTCTGTCAGGAGGCCTTGAGTGGAAAAGTAAAGAGCACAGAGTTCAGTGGAGAGACTCATCCTCGAGGACACAATTATGATATGCTTACTAGGGGAAAAGGCAACAGGGGTCAGGAGCTAGCGAGCATAATCTCTGTAACAACAGGTGCATTTTTGCCTTAATTATTTTATATTAATAGTTATTATATTCATTGCGAGAATATTAGCTTATGACCGGTCATCGTTTCTACATATTTGGAGGCAACACCTGGCAAAATATGTCCCAACTAGTGGTTTGAACAAACTTCCCAAAATGTCCCAAAAAAGTCTACATTTATGATCACATGATCAAGTAAACATTACTTAAACATTCAAACGTAGAGAGAATAAATTTGAGTAATTACTCACAATAAACAAAGTGTAGCTGAGGCTAATTTGAATGTGATTAGTTATGAAATCATTAAGCCATAAACCAAAGTATTGAACAAACACATTTAACCTCTTTATAGCAAATAAAAAAGCAAACAGGATCCATCCTGGTATGAAAACTAATGTCTGTACACAACTTAAGTAAATGGCTAAATCTCACTTCAAATCACTAATGTGAAGCTCATGCTGGTGACAGAGGAGAAGCAAGTAGGATGCACTCATTGTGTGCAAGATGTTAAGTTAATCTGACCAGTAAATGTTGAGATTAAATTAAACTTTAAGGGCGGCGCAAGAAAAGTCAGTAGGATTCATCCTCAGGGGATCACACATGCGACACATTGTCATGGCGATCCATCCAATAGCTGAGATTTCAATCTGAACCGAGACTGACAGACCAACATTGCCACCGCCCCTCCAGCCATAATGCCCCAAAGGCTTAAAACGACCCAGAATGCAGCAAATGTGTTTTTCAATGGCTGTAAATGTACATTTTAGTGAGTTGCTTCCTCGTCACGGCAACTGTTTCTGAAGCAACCGCCGTCTCTGTGGAAACATTTGAGCAGTCGCCGTGCTTTCAGCCGCGCCAATAACACATCATCTTTATTTGACTATATTGCCGATCCAAATGCGGCTGTAATGTTGTCATAATAACAACTTTGTTGTGCGAGCTCAGAGGGAGTTCACATTCTGAATTAAAATGTCTGGGTTCACGGCGAGATCCAATTGGGTTATTTGTTTTATAACACCCACTGACGTATGAGAGATTTAATATGAATAAAAGCAAAGAAAACAGGAGCTATGATCTCCACCTGTCAACAATCATAAATAAAGCATGCCAGGTTCAACCGGAGTCACCGCTTCAACAAATTACTGTCCGAGTCTTCCGGGAATCAATTCAGATGCCGAAATTACCTCCTCGTGTTTCGAAAAACCATAAAAGCATTCATGGAGGCAATTAGAAGGTTCTCTGTTGTGTGTCTAGAACATAAATACTGCACAGGCCGTCCTCGTGGGACTAAACAAACCAGCGCATTTCTTGATAAATGAATGCAGAAAAAAGCAATTTTTTACAAAGCTTCAGGGAAATATGACTCTGACAGCATTCTATTTTTATCAAGCGCTATATGTTTTATTTTCATCACTAAACCGTTTTTCAAGCTGTCAGACAGAAAATAAAAGTAAATGAAGGGAAGAGAAGAAAAGCGCACCAAATCCATCTCGCCATCGCTTCACACGCCGACACCCATTTCCAAGCATCGTATCGATACAGTCGTCCCTCTGCGACACTCGTCTCTCACATCGTCTCAGTCTCATTGATTTCTGTCCTCGTTTTGGGGCGAAATGTCACACAAAACACAAATTCCCTGGCTGTAAGGTGATCTACTTCATCTGCTGCGATCCTGACAATCCCATTACTGTTGCTACCGTGTGTTTTGACAAGATTGGAGACCACGTGATCGTCAGGTCGCCGCGGCGATGACAAGGCCCGTGTGGTTTTCTGACTGATGGACGCATCGCTTCGGCCCCGCGGAGTTGATTACAGCAGAAAATGCACAGCAGGCCGCCGCCTTGTTCACACGTGTGAACTTTGTCATCTCTGCTCGTCTGAGGAATCCCGGATCGATACTCAATCAAAGAGTTTCATGCCTTCAGCCGATCGTTGCTTGTCGGTGGCAGAAGCCCAGAAACCTCAGCGGTGGACTACACGCCGACATCTGAAAACATAGACGGCTGCAGAAGATGAGAGGGGGGGAGCCGGAGTACAGTACAGTACAGTGACACACACACACACACACACACACACACACACACACACACACACACACACACACACACACACACACACACACACACACACACAGCGGGACGCTCTAGTCATTTGGAATAAGTCGAAGATGGTGTGGAGGGAGACAAGATGGAGGAGGCTGTCTCTCCCAAATCACATTCCCATCAGTACGCTGAGCCCAGATCAGCGTTTTTAACAAAAGAACCGAAATGGCGTACCTCTCGGATGATAACGAGGACGTAGCTCGTTGCGAGATGTTTATGAGACGACGTCCACAACATTATCACTGAGGTCGGGGGGGTGATGAATACACACACTTATGAGCTTAATTGGAATTTGTTTGACATTTCTACATTCAATTAAAAAAAAGCCTGAAGTTTGAGTCCCAATTACCTTCTTCCTTCAGACGTGTGCTATAAATACTCTGTCCTTTCATTCTCCATTCCCCGAGGCTTCACTCTGACAGGAATTATCAACAATGTGGCGAAAGATGAGACAGACAGGAGGATATCAAATTGAGATATGTGGTAATGATAAGGAGCGAGACTCCGCTTTTATGACCTCGGCCATCTGGGTATTCTATTAGTGAAGCGGTTCGGAGCACTTACCTAGGATCAGTTTCACTTTTGTGGTTATAGTGAATTTAATTACGGAGGTCGCATTCGCTCACTGATACACTCTGTGAGGGTTGATAACAGCGTATCTGGTGACGCTCGGGGCGGATCTCCGGTCTGAGTGAAACAACAAGACTAACGCTATCACGAGTCACATGGTCGCCGCTATATTCGCTATATTTATTAGATATTAGCACGCTGCAGCTGAGGCTGATGGGAATGTCTTCAGTTTTACAGGTATTCTGTTGACAGATATGTTGACTGGATGATGGTGGCCGATAAAAATGAACCATGAATGTCTGTATTATTATTATTTTATCCATATTGTAGATTTTGGGATAATGAAAACTTTGCATCAGGGCTGCAGTGTCTCTCTCTCCCTGTGTGTCGATTACAGGAGTGGAGTCAGGTGTGCAGGAGCTGTCACTCATCATCATCATCATCATCACCATCATCATCATCATGATCATGCTCAGCCAGTCACGTATCAAGCCTTCCAGCCAACATATTGATCCTTGCTTTTTTGCCAGTTTTGTAATTTCCTCTGTACCTGCAGCTCCTCGGTCTGACACCCGCAACCAACCACCCCCCCTCCTCTTCTCAGGAGTCCAGCCCTCACACTGAACTCTGCAATTCCCCACACCACTCCGGATCAGACCTGAGATCAGCAGCGTCCTCACCCGGCCAACACCTCCTGAACTCCTCTGCCCTGGATCCGCCCTCAGTTCAGCCCCCCTCCTGCACTCAGACCTGACACCGCCTCGACAGTCTACCTGACGTTTGCTAGGTTAATAAATACTTAGCTGACCCGGTCTCAGTGCGTTGGGTTCAGCTTTGACCTGCTCCTTGCACAATGTGACATGACAGAGTAGAGTGCAAGATTTGTCCTCTGGGAACCGAGAGATTCATGCACCATATTTCATGTCAATCTGTGCAGAAAACCCATCTGATTCAACTCTCTGATGACAGAAAAACTAAAAATATGGACATACATATGGACATGCAAGTACAAGAGACTGACTACAGAATGTGAAGCTCTCCTTGATTTGATTAAAGCGGGATAAACTGCTACACGACAAGCGGCAACCTCTCATAATCCACTATCTCCTCCTTTTCTACCCTGAAAAAAAGCTTTTAAAGAGCTGATATTTGAGGAGCCAGTTCCTGATAGTGAAGGTCTACGATGGCAGGGATCGGCCTTGTGAAACAAAGAGGAGAGATAATCTAAATTGGACAACCTGGAGTGCAACGGGGGCTTGGAAAGGTGAAACAGCTGTCTTTTCTTGAAAGGGAGGAGGGGGGCGAGAGGAAGTTCAGGGCAACGGGGAGAGATTGGTTTGTCTGGTTGGACTCTGAGGGGTTTTGAAAGTGTGTGCGAGCGCGAGGAGCGGGGGTCCCTGCCGAACCGGAGAGAGGGACGGATAATCAAGCCCCAGTTGATGTGGGACTTTGTGTAGGGGCAAAGGAGAATAGAATCTCTTTAATAGATTAGCAGCACTCGAGTACTGGAAGGGCCACCAGGGAAGCCGAGAGTCGAGCCATTGTCACACCTTGAATCCCCGATCCTCTTTACACCTCCATACAACTCCAGCTTTGGGGCTTCACGTTCGCTTTTGGACAAGTCACTCTCTGAATTTAGGAATAAATTCTCATTTGCATAAGACTCGTGCAGGACAAGGAGACGAGAGAGAGAGGGAGGGGGGAAAGATTGACAAGCGCCGGCGAGAGAGATGGATGTTGGTGCTATTTAGCTTCGGCATATGCCATGGAACCACATACCGCCCGCAGGGGAGCAAAATAATTTACTCCAAACCACAGAAATGTATTCAAATAAAGTCCTATTCACATATATTCAGATCAATTCGGTGTTGAAAATAAAGCCCATTTAGAATGCAATTTTTTCCTCTCAGTGGTGTAATGCATATCGCTCCCTATGGTAATTCAAAAGAAGATAGCTCAGTTAAGAAGGCTCAGGAAAATCAATGAGGCCTTACTTGGTGAAAAGAGAACAGATGCATATAAATGAGCGGGTTTCTCAGCGGATTGGCGCCCGCCGTCTCTTTTCCACCGGCCACGCGGACGCCGAACACGCCGCTTAGAATGCAAATGTTTTACACTTTCAAGTCACTTATCATTCAGCATACACGCTTTCATTTTGAAAATGTCACAGGTATATCACCGAATCAATTGCAGCTTAGACGGCGAAACATGAGTCACGGAGTAATTAGAGAGAAATAAAAGATGAGCAGCTGGGTTTATTGCTTCCTTGGACCAAAAAGGCATCGTGAGCATACACACCCTCGAGAGTGAGACGGGCTGAATAATTTATCCTAACACAACAATGTCCCTGAGTTAATTGGGCGGCAGCCTCAGTAGATACCTTGGACATTTGTTTCCTGATTTCCTCACTCTGACAAGCTGATAATGAGGCATTGTGGGACGGCAGGTCACCTGGTGGGGTGTTAGACTGACTGTTCTCCTGCAGCTAACAAAGACGGGAGAGGGAGAGAGGTAGATCCGGAGACAATAATGGGACAAACGGGTACCATCATGCTACAAATTGCCTGCCAATTTTGGTGTAATCTCTCGGTTGAATCATTATCCGTCTCGGGAATCAATCTCTGCCTCGCCTCCTCTGCACCAGCAAACCATGCTGGCACCCCACCGACCTTTCTCTGCATCGACTTCTTCAAGCATTACCAAAAGGTACCTATAAGCTAGCGTTTGATGTGGTTCCTCTTCTTTTCATTTTCCCTGGCGTGCTGCCAGAGTCCTGCCTGGCTTTGCATGTGAGAGTTGTGATGCTGCAGCAGGAAGGAGAGCGAGGACGTGCTTTTCAAACGGAGGACAGATTAATGACTCAACACAATCACTGCATGCAGCGTTCAGGCGCACGTTCTGATCTAAGTGATCCACATAAAGCAGGTCAGGACATAATAAGTGCTCCATAGGACCGGTGTCAAGGACGACTGATGTGTATTGTCAATGTCTCTCGTCTGTTTGGACTTTAGATGGTGGAAAATCATTTTTTTAACAACAATGATGCCTCTGTTTCACGCAAGTCCCACAGTGAGCCAGCATGCACCAAACCAAGACCCTGAAACTAGACCATCTAATTGTAACAGAGCCATGCTTCCAATTACTTTTCTTTTTTGTATTTGATGCGAAGGAAAACGGCCTGCTGTGAAAAAACATGTATTATATCATGATAGTAAATAACGTGATGTGATAGAAGTTGTATCCGTGTTGCCCACCCGTAAGCTGTATTCATCCAGCAGCCTGTGTGAGTGTGTGTGTGTGAGTGTGTGTGTTTTCCTGTGAGAGCAGAGAGCAGAGCCGAACAGCAGACCAGATCCATCCCTCTCTCCCTTCACAGCAGGAACTCGGGCCTTAATTACCTCTGATATAAACACAAATTAGTCTGGAACACAAACAGAGACTCTGCTATGAGGAATATCTTCATTTATACCCCATCATGTCCAATTACACGAGATGTATCACCTAGACGCTAGGTTTAACTTGTCGCCGTGGCGTTTGGCAGAGAGGAGATGAACATAAATAACCAAAAACGCGGTTATTTTCCGACGGCGTTACCATCCCGTCCCCTAACATTCAGATCAAACGATTCTCTCTCTGTGCATCATCGGCGATATGCATGACTTTCTCTGATGCTACTGATGTTGTGGTGATGTTGCCACGGTGACTCCCAAGTGACTTTCAAAACAAATGGAACTGGATGTCCTCTGAAAAGAGGTTTACAAAACAGTGGAAATGGTCTATAAATGTAACATTACCACGCCTTGGCGGCGACAAGGAATAGTTTATTCTCTTCATTAGGTGCTGTGTAATTAGATAGCGCGGCTGTGACTCTGAATGTTTTGGCCCATTTGCTGTAAATTATACACATTCTCTCAAAATAGCTTATTGAAATAATTCTGATTAGTCCCATGGTGGAGACGTATTCATGGGAATTGTTGATGAGAAGAAAGTTGCACTAGATCTGCACCAGGTGTGTCTGCTGTAATAAGCCACAATGGGCCGACCCATTTTGGACAGTTATTGGTGCAAAATAATAAAAGAGAGCAAACTGTTTTCCCCATAGATATGCAGTCTATGGTTTCCCCCCCACTGTGTCTGGTTGGGGGGTTGGTGGATCGGCCCCGAACCACCAGGGGGGAGGGGGGGTCATCCTGCACTCAATGGCAGAGTGAAACAGGCAATACAAGGTGTTTTGAGGTATTGTGAGTCATCACAACAACAACAGGTCCTTGAGCATGCAACCATAACAGGCCAGCCAAAATATTATGCAGTCTGCTGCAGCAGAATGGGACATTAGCCGTGGGCTGACACACACACACACACACACACACACACACACACACACACACACACACACACACACACACACACACACACACACACACACAAAGATAATATCACCTGCCTTATCCTTCAGATAACATTATGATGAAATGAAGCTGTCAGTCGGGATGTTTGCTTGTTCACGATAGCAGTCTGAGGGAGTAAATAAAACACTGCTATCACTGCAAGCCCCTTAATACGAGAAAACCAAGCTTGGACTGAAAAGTTGTCAAAATCGGACAACCCTCGAGTGAAGTGGGGCGAAGGCAAGCCAGTCAATATCAACAGTTGTGAAAAGTTGGTAGACGGGACGAAGATGGAGAGAATAACCAAACAGCAAATATGGAGGGGTGGGGGGGGGGGTGATGGTGTGTACACAGACCACAAGGGGAAAGCAGGGCATGAAGGGAAAAAAGAGAATGAGGGAGATGAAGAGCAATCGAGAGAAGAAAAAAAACCTAAGAGAGGGGGAGTAAACAGAGAGGAAGGAGAGGGCTTGCCAGGACACCGAAGCTTTGGCTGCCTTTGTTATCAGTTTGCACAGAAATGTCAGAGTACTGTGACATTCCCCTCTACAGCTCCCCGGCTGCCCAACACACACACACACACACACACACACACACACACACACACACACACTGGAGCACACCACAACATTATGCACATACATTAAGTCGCAGCCTTCGGTAACTGCATCTCCATACGTTCACCCCACTGGGCTGTGGAGACAGATTGGTGCTGGAGATGGAAAGTTTTTTAGTTTTTTTTTCCAACAACAAAAGAAAAGTAGCACTAAGACAACATAAAAACACTCTACGACTTGGAGTTGAACATTTAAAAAAAAGAACATCTCTTTGTTAAAAACAAACCTAATATATGATCATAACAATAAGACTATCTAATGATCCACTTTGTTCTCACAGACTATCCGTGTTGTAATAAAAAGAAACTTGAACTACAGCAGCAGCTGCTCGGATATATGATTTTAATAGATAGGGTGGTGGAAGAGGAGCACTTGTTTTTTCTCTGGTGTTCAACCCTGACAGACGCTCTAACTTCTTTTGGCTTCTACTCACGCGGCTCCGATGCTCTTATTATGATTATTATTATTATAAGCACTCCATTCCTTTTGTTTCCTTTTGACACAAAGCCAAGTTAAAAAAATGTGTCTTTATTCTTTAAACCGCGCTTAGTAAAAAAAGATGTCACCCTTGGGCCTTATCTCGCATATCTTTGTTGGATCATTGCTTCCATACATACACATATACATATACTGTATATATGTGTGTATATACACAGTCAGCGACTAGCTGGTGGACCATTAGTGGAGCATTTAGCGGCTTAATAGACAGAAACTTTCCCTCAGGAGTCGGTGGTAAAGCATGCAGACGGCCTAAAGAGCTAAAGAGGGTGAATAATGGAGCTACATTAGCCAGGTGGACAGAAACATGACTCCAGAGGAGTGATCGTGGTCTCATACTGCATGCTGCGTAAGTAGCCAACAAAATTCTCCTTATCATCTTGTCAAGATGAAGGAAGATGAGTGACGACAACCAAACAATGATCTTTCTACTTTCTCCTAAAATGTAGGACCACCGAGCAGGAGACCTATGACTGACAGGGTTGTTGAAAATCATCAGATGTATAGACGGACAGATGATGGAGGCTGAGCGTTGGCTAAGTAGACTATTCACTGCTTGGCTTTGCAGGCATGTGTGAGAGAAACACACAGCTTCAGAAGTGCATCCTTCATCTTATCTGTGAGCTCAATCGGATCTGGCATCCATGACAACTAAAGTGCCGAGAAGCTGTCAGATCACGCCAGCACGCCCAAAATAAAATCAAACTTCAGTTCTTTTTTTTTTTTGCTCACTTGGGTTTATTCAACCAGAGCTATAATCCACTCAGGAAATCGCTGCTTACAGGCAGCTCAGGGTTATAAAAGCATTTACTGAGTATGTATTCAAAAAAATAAAAGGAGCACAGCATCAAATAATTGCAAATAAAAGCAAATTCAATTCTACGGCATCAAGCAAGGAGGTCTCTGGTGGATGATATCAGATAACCCAGTAATGTAAAAGTTATTATTTTTCTTTTTTTTATAATGCATTGGTGCTGAGCGTGCAGAACTCCGAGTTAACTTGTCCACTGAAGAGTCGGGGCTAAAAGCTACTCTGATGATTCAGGGGTTTCTGTGAGGCCGGGCCCTCGCTGGGGCCGCATCAATGACACATTTTCCTGCCGGGGATTTGTCATTTTGAGAATTCACTGGAAGCATGTAGGATCGCATGTGTGTGTGAGTGCATTATTCTAACGAGATTCAGCTGTGCGACGGTTTCCAGCCCATAATGCCGGTCTGCGTAGCCGGGACGACCAGCGGCTTTACCTCATGTATACCATCGCATACGCAATGTCTGTATTAGCAATTCATAACACAGGTGCAACATGAAGTTGACAACCCGCTCAAAATGTGTGTGTGTGTGTGTGTGTGTGTGTTGCTGCTCTGCTCTGCTGGTGATTAAGGTTTCTGTCTGTTGCCTTCCTGTGCTAATCATGTGAGAACAAACAGCGAAAACATCACGGAATCAGTCGTGTGAAGCCTTTTTTTAATTTTACTTTTCCCACTTCCAAACATCTGACTGGGATCGCCGCGGAAACAGACGTACGTCTCCAAACAATCTGTGCGCCGCAACACGTTTTGCCCTCAGGGCCCTCGACAGGTAGACCTGTGGGGGTTCCTTCCTTCCAGCGAAGCGCTTGAACGCGGTTCAAGGTGAACAGCAGGAGTCAACGGAGTTTTCGCTAATTTCATCATTAGCGCCGCGTGGAGCGACTTCGGCAGATGGAGACATCGCAGGACTCGGAGGGGTACGTTTCACGAGACGGGAACTTGTAATAAGGATGGCACGTCAAATCACATCTGGCTTTCCTTTAAAAGCAGTAGAGTCTGAAGAGAGCAGGTTTACTACAAAGCATCAGCAGGTAAAAGAAAACCTGTTGTAGGGATAGAAATGTAAATCCAGATGTGTTGTTGATCATTCAGGGTGTGACTCCCTCCACATCCATGTTGATTGACAGTCATTCAGAACTGTCCATCAATAGAATAAAGGGAAAAGCACGTTTCTGCTTTAATGAAACGCAATCGGCATGTATGAAGGTGGCGGTGAGCATGAGATTCCTTGAATAGATATACTGGCATTTATTTCTGTTTCAGCCCAGCGAGGCCACCGCTGTCACCGCGGACGCATTAGTGACGGCAGGAACTCAGAGAGCCAAGAAAAAGCAGCGACGGTGATAAAGTGGCATCTGAGGGAGAACGTGAAGATTTAGAGCAGAAGCTGTGCTTCAAATGTGCTGCCAGCGCTGCCCCCAGAATGATTCACTCTCAAACACTTGACCGTGAGGTGGGGACGAAAGGCAGTGCAGAGTGTCTCCTGCTGTTAGTCCATAAAGTAACAATCTGTCTCTGCATATCCATCATCAGCATCAGATAACTGTCCAAAAAACTCTCAATTGATGGCATAAAAGCTATTTTGCTTTCCAATTTCTCTCAAATGTCATAAAATGAGTAGAAGAGGAAAAAGAGAGGGAAGAGGTCATATACAGGAAGTCAATGAACTTCAGAATAAAATTGTCCACTTATTTAATTTCATGCAGGAAGTGTTCGACTCAAGCATGCCGGGTTTGTTGTCTAATACATGTACAACAATCTTAACGGCACCATTAGTATTAAAGTAAGGTGTGAAAAAGGACCAGAAATAAGTCGCCACGAGATTTTCCAAAATAAAAGCTTCTTAAACTCTTCTTTTCCGGCCCCGATTCGATGCTGCACTGAAACTCTGTGACTTCGCTCGTTTCCTCCTTTTAGTTCTGTCGGGGTTTCGCTCCCCTGCAGTTTTGTCTGCAGGCCCATGCATAATTTGCAGCCAGATAATGCTAGTAATTAGAATGAATCATCCAGTAAAGCAACAACACAATCAGGGTTAGAGTGGAGTTAGTTATAGTGATATCACACGCTCGCCTTCCCGAAACGCCGACCTGTAATCACACCGGTGGAGTGCTCAGCGTTCATCTCCTGGATTCAGATTCAAGACTCCACAAATGGTTAACAGCAGCAGAGTCTTATGGGTGTTTCTGCTCCACTATATCAAGGAGAGAGGGAAGGTAACAAGTAATAGGTGTGATGTGAGGGCAGCTGCAGCTGCTGTGAGCATAGCATCTCCAAGGTTTTCTGATGAAAAGCCAACAAGGTTGCTTTTGTTCGCCTTATGGCAGGACTGCCACTGTGTCTTCAAATCAAAACAAATCCAGCTTTTCTTTAACTGTAACTTCAACTTATGAAGGAATGTTGAGGAAAACAGTTACATGTTTCTTGAGACAAAATTTCATGGAATAAAATATTTGAGAATTCTGTTATATTCTCGTAAGAATAAAGCTTTTTTTATAAAGTGATTTTAGAATTATATCACCTGTGGGTCGACAATATACAACAAAAAAGGTCTTCATCGGCGGAAAAAAATTGTGAATGTGAAAGTGAATAATTTTTTTTTTGTTCAATAATTCACCACATCACATACGAACCACCTGCACACAATGTAGACCTGATGAGAACAACCACCAGGTATCTGTGTGTGTGTGTGTGTGTGTGTGTGTGTGTGTGTGTGTGTGTGTGTGTGTGTGTGTGTGTGTGATATTGACATTGCCGTCCACCTGAATGCAACCCAAGCCCGGTTCTCTCCGGAGTCCCTTCAATACAACGATGTCTCCTACCTGTCGGGGATCCCTCCAGCACCTCTCCCATGTAGCGCGTCTCTTTGAAGATGGGCCGGTTGTCGTTCTGGTCAATGACAGTGATCAGGAGTGGCGCCGGTCCGTCGACGAGATTGCCAGCGAAGTCTGTGGTTGAAACTTCCAGCTGCGTGGATGAAAGAGATGAAGGGAGTTTATTTTCTGCACTGAAGACGGCGTTCTGTGTGGGTAATTACTGACAGTGATCTTCACAAAACTACAGGTGAGACGGGTTCAAAGTCTCCACTCCCGATTTAATCGTCCCAATAAAAACATCACTGCAATTTACTCGGACGACATATCTCAAGTCGGATAAACAGCAATAATGCTATCTTTGTTGCCAGTGGTGGGCAATGTCCTTGAATTATAATAATGAGATAATTTGTTCCCTAATGGCTATAAAGTGTCTATTTAGGATATAGCGCCGCAGCATTGGCCGTTTGACTTAGTTTTGCTGGTTTGTTTTTACTCTGACACTCCAGATTCCTTCACAGGTATAAAGCTATACGGATAAAAGCTTTCAGTGGAGGCCGTTAGGATTACTCATCCCTCGTCTCCTCCTCCTCCCAGCCATCCTCCATCGACCCACATCACATATTTATGCATTCAGCTTCTCTCCACTCTGCAGTTTTGCTCGTCATCGTTCCCCCCCCCCCCCCCCCCCGAACCTGGGGGACCTTGCCAGCTTAACACAGTACAGTTAAAATATGTACGATATCAATTCAGCAAACAAGCTGCTTTAATCCGAAGTGGGGCGACCCCGTCCTCTTTAATCAGCCCCCTCAATGCTAAACAGATGCGACTGAAGCCCGGCATGCTAAAAAGATAGTTAAGATGACTATGTGGTTTAAGTGTATAGGGATAAAAAAGATGCTGTGTTGTTCAGTGATATAACTCCCCTGCACACACACTCTTTCACACTACTCCTTCCTGTTGACAAGCTCCACTTGCTTGCGGCAAGTAGCCGGTCAGATGTCAAAACCCGGCGTTCACGATGCATAACAAGAGCTAAAAAAGTTACAACTTGACTTCATGCAGAAGTAGAGCTCCCTCCTGACTCACACCGGGAGGACTCAATACATTTGCTACCTGTATCATATACAATACACAATATATAGTGTGTAATATATGAATTAACCCTATGAATAAACTACGGTCTAAAATAAAAAACAAAGTGGTGTGAAGGAAAAAAAATCCTTGTTATTTTGGGAGAGTCACACCTTATTTGCATGTTGTATGAAATGAAAATAGAGCAGGTAAGGAGAGTGTGTTATAACTGTAAATAGGACACAATTTCATCCACCTCCTCTATTAAAACTGTAAGGCTACAATTTTGCCTATTTTTAACTTATTTACAATTGTTTTAAAGCACTAATTAAAACAGAAACATGAAAGAATAATAACAAGTCATTAGGAGTAAAATTGGAATAAGAGAATAAAGCACCTGCAAGATTTATCAAGAATGTCTGAGGCTGAAGGGTTAAGGCGTTACATGGAGTCTGATTACCGCTGTCACATGAATTGGGATGAGACTGTAGTTGAGGCGGCTGGTTGGTTTTTATCCTGTTTGATTAAAGCTTTGGTCTACATTCTGAAAATCAGTTGAGCCTCTGAGACAGATTTGAAAAAAGCATCCCGCCCCCCCAACCAAACCCCTCCCCTCAGTGTTCCACGATTGGACGAGGTGGGATGGCCAACAGGGGAGACGAGGGGGGTACGATTGGATGGAGGGTACGAGCCTTCTGGAGCAATGGTCCCATTGGTCAATTTCTATGCAGGCCTACGGCTGATAGACTGAATGGATTTTTTAAAATTCCAAATCGAAGAATATAGCTTTAAGCTAGTAATGGTGTCCTTTGTTAACTGTGATTATACAAACGAATGTCTCAGAAAGAGGATTGATTTTGAGGTGCTCTACGTTCAGGTACGGGACTTTGTGTTGCCAGAGCTGATTGTCAGAAGATTGGGATCACATACTCATCTACAGACGCGTGCTACTATAAACCCTATCAGCGGATGAGGCCAAGCGTCCTATGAAGTCAGCGATCTGTATCCTACAGCGATGCCAAACGTAATGGTGTTACCTCTGGTTCCAATCTTAATCTGTGGCTAAAGACATCACTTCACTTCCTTTATTAGCGCTGGAGCAGGGCTGTGCATTCATCAGAGGGAGAGCCAGGTGGCCAATGAGGTTCCTGCTCCGTCTGTAGCATCACATTACCAGCCGTTCCTCTTCCCATCAGCAATGCATGACATCACACAACCTCTCCATCACACGGGTCGTCCCGCTCCTCTCCCTCCACGTCGCTCTTTGTCCTCCTTTCTGTCCGTCGCCACGGCGCCCGGAGCGCCTATAGCTTAATGGCTGAACTAAGTGTTTTGGGTCTTAGGAGCCCTAATGGTTTCATACATCATCTCGTCCCCCTTGAGAATATAGTCCCTCTGTCTTCCATCCTGCAGAACTGCTGACTCTCATCTAACGCTGTTCCTCAACCTCAACATGCATTTCCTTCCAATCCACAGCTCTAAGAGGAATACTACGGAGGCTGGCTACTGCGGAGGGGGTCTGCATGGCAGAAGAAGAGCGCTGCCTTGCCAACAAGCACGTGTGTGAGTTTCCCGATGCAAACATTTGAAACGCATTCGACTGCAGCTTTTCTTCTCAGCGGGTCTCGGCTGTAATGAGAACATTAGCTGTGAGGTGCCGAGCATCAGAGCATTTGAATAGTCGGATCACACCAGCAACACAGAAATAACCTGTTTGGCACGTGGAGGGGAACGCTTAATCAAACACACACATCGTCTTTCAGCAAACGGAAAACAGCGGTTACGCGGTCTTTGGTAGTCTTTCAAACAAAAGGAGCCGCTTTTGGGATTTGCATGACTTTGTTTGAGCTGTACGGCACATTAAGGCGTCCTCACTTCACACCGCACATGTTCTACCCCGCCCCCGAAAAACATTCAACATTCAAAGGTATTAGTATGCAGAGGTAATTAGGTAGTTTGGTGTGTGAACTGTGATGCATGCTGGTTCGGCAGAAATAATCAGATATAATAATAGGGGAAAAAAGGGTTTTGAGAAGTGATGTGTGGTATGTTGAATGACTGTAAGAACAAGAATACCCAGAAGCCTTGGCAGCTGATGTTAGATATAATAAAAACCGCCAGAGGTGCAAATCAGAGCTGAAGAAAATTCAAAACGCTCCATGGTTACATTTGAGAATAAAACACCATGGTTGCCAAACCTAAACTGAGCTGCCGTCATTGTTGTAACAATGAGTCATTGTTGTAACTGCACTTTAACTCCGTGGTTTGGTGTTTCTCACCTATCGGTGTCATAATTACTTTTTCTACCTGCGATCTTGTACCTTTAACTTTTCACCAAAGAACCAGATCATATTATTTTCTAACGTAGTCTAACGGATCTTTAGTACCGATGATTCAACCAAGAGGCTTTTGTGCCCATCCAATAAAAAAATATACTTAAATTCAAATAATAAATCAACTTTTCAGTTTTAAGCCAAAGAGATGTTTCGACTGTGAGACTGCGAGGATCGTCTCTGTATGAAATAAATAATATTTACCGACCGAACCGAGGGCTTGAAATAACAACTCCCACTTCACAAGTCTAATTCTAAAGTTTGACTGATGTCTGTCTGTGCATATATTGCAAAAATGGTATTAATATATATACTGTATATAGCATATACTGTAATTGGTAAAAGCAGCTACCTTTTCTCACTCCACACTCTATAACTGTAGCTGCCAGTTCCCCTCTAATATAAACATTATTTTTCTGGACTAACTGGTCCTCACTGGTCAGACGCTCACACAAATCCTCACCTTTGAACCCTTTTCCTCTCTCTCTCTGCATAATGGAACACACATAATATTTGCATAATGATGTTGTTGGTACATGACAGACAAAAATAGCTTTTTTTTCGGTGTATAAGTGGGAATGTATGGAATAAGACCCAATTAGCATATGCGTTATAAACTGCACATATGCACAGTACACCACCATCATAAGTCACTTCTATATCAGGAGGGAAGTGACAACTTCTAAGAATCCCTAAAATACACATTTCATATTTGTTTGGATGCTTTAAATTTAATTAAATCAAACTTTCTGTCGCTTTCTGCATAAACGTACAAAGAAAATGGCCCATTACAATCCCTAACAGCACCCAGTTACGATGACACTGTGTGTGTGTGTGTGTGTGTGTGTATGTGTGTGTGTGTGTGTGTGTGTGTGTGTGTGTGTGTGTGTGTGTGTGTGTGTGTGTGTGTGTGTGTGTAGATTAGTTTGGGAAGTTTAAGTCAGACCTGAAGCATTGCATTCCTCATCACTTGCCTGTTAGCGGAACGAGGAGGAGGTTATTTTGTCTCTATCATGGATCGGAGCGAAATATTTCTCCAAGTTGAAAATTAGTGTGCAAGAAGGGGGCAGTGATTTCATTTGGGGGGGTAAATTACTTATTAAAGGCAGGGAGAATTGGAGAAAATGGGCCCCGCTCGAGCCGGATCAGCAGCAGTCAGTCACAGTGGAGACGATAACGTGTGTGACCGTTACCTCTGTGTTTATTGGCTGACCTGGCTCCACCTTCAGAGACCAGATCTGTGGAACATCACGGGTCTCTTTCCTCTCACTTTCCTGTTTCGTCAGCGACGCTCGGAGGGTGAGATCGTTATCACGCAGAAACGTCGGATCGAGGTCGCCGTTTCTTTCTGAATAAAGGCTGCACCTTATTGTTATTCATGTATGAATACATATCCAAAGGGATAGCACACTGGTGATATTACTGGTTATTTAGTGTCACAACAAAAAGGACCAGTACGGTCAAGTAAGGCTTAAGTAAGTGCCAGACCTCATTCATAAAAGGGACACAACCTTGGTGTAAGAGGACTGCAGCTCCATCCTTTTCAGCGTGTGAAGGATTTATCAATATTCAACACATGGACGAGAGGAGTCAGCGATACATAAAACTACTCTGCAATATTTGCCAGAGACATGTATGCACATGCAGCCAAGGATGTTCGACTGTAACTGAACTCTTCCAGGGGGAATAAGAGTAACTGCACTTTATTCTGAACCCCTTTGTTTCAATATAGATCTACGACAGAACCAAACATTATGTTCCTCACTTTACCTCTCCTCTCCTCTCGTCTCCAAGGATACCTCCTCGCTTCCAGTGTTGAAAGGTCTTTGTGCAGGCATGAGAAGCCAGGTTGATTACAGGGGAGGGCTAGGCAGAGGTGTGAGCCGGAGCCCCGGTCAATTGGGCGTTTGGCTTATTGTGACAGAAGTAGAGGAAAAGGTAGGAGGGCTTTCTCACAGCCTTAAACACAGACAAGAGAGTGAAAGGGGAAGTGGTGAAAATGGGCATGTGAAAGCGTCACCGTTGCCTTCCACTCATCGCCTCACCCGGCGTATGGCTCCTGCTGAGACGTTCAAGTAGCCCTCCCCTCCGTGCTGCATTCAAAAGGAGCTCCGCCTGCCCGGCGTTTCTTTTCTTTGACATCCCGGTGAAACGGTGCCATGCTAGCTCCGAGGTGAATAGTTCCCAGAACCTCCCGAAGACTCCCGTGGCTCAGCCTTTTTATCAGCAGGCCGCGCTCCACCCCAGCAGATCCCCGATCCTGCCTTAGCCCGATTCAGTCTGCCCCCCCCGGGAGGCGCCGATGTGGGGGAAGCTCTCCCTCGGCACTCGCCCTTGGACACAGCAAGGGGGCCATAATCTGATCAGTGTGAAACTTGCTGAACTGCTTTTCTCTGCAGCTCCAGCAGAGTGAGTTTGATTGGTCAGCTCAGTTTGGGAATATCCATCAGAAGGACCTGAGGGCGAGTCGGAGGCATCGAAGACATGCAGCAGTGAATCTTGTAGCCTAATAATGATGGAGGACGGGAAGCTGGCGGTGCCGCTGACCGTCGGAGCCCAAACAGTCATCGTGAAATACAGGACGCTATTTGAAATGTCGCTGTGTTTCTTTTAATGTCATTTTGTTAAAGCCACAAACTCAAACATCACAGAGACAGGCTTCATTGTATCATGCTGCAGCCAAAGCCTGCATGAGAAAAGCCCTTCTTTTCAATTTCCACACACCTTCTTCTACACTACAGCAGGACGTGATAAGAACAGAGGGATTTTTTCTCTCTCTCACTCTCCCAAAAGTATTTCATTTTTTTCTCCCTCTATTCCTCTCAAAGCAAAGACCTCAAGGCAGCAGCTTCCCTTAGAAAAAACCTCCACTGGGATCCGAGTTTGTTAATCCACCGGCCCTGTACACATCTGCTGCATCTACCTTTCAAAAAACTTGAATCATTCTCTACCAATGAAATTAGACCATGGAAGCAGCCTGTCAAGAAGAAAAGCACAGCTGCCAAGTGCGTTTCATGCTCTCGCCACAGCTCTCGGAGAGACACGGGAGGACCAACTGGGACTGGGCGAGAGTTTTTTTTTGCTGAAGAGCAAATTTTTTTTTCTACAAAGTGAAACCACAACTTTGCAGTTAAACCAAAAAACTCCCAATCCTGCTGAATTAAAGGTTTAGGGCTTTGCTGAAACACTGACAACCCGGCACCCTGCTTCTCTCCGGGGATGGCGATGTTGCTCCGTCGGTTGGTTGGTCCACAACCTCAATCTGGTCATCAGTCAATCATAGTCCCCAGGGGTTATCGCCTACTGGCTCTTCCTGCACAACCACCATGAGGTTGATGGTGTTGTTTTTCAGTGAAACATCCCAAGGGACTATTGGATGGAACATCATGGAATTTGCTGCAGACATCCAAGATGCCGACAGGGATGAATCTGCTACTTTGGGCATTTCCCTGACTTTTCAGTTAGCATCACCAGACGTCAGGGTTCTCACCTATCAAGTAAAATATCGAGATCTCCTGGATCAGATGACTTGGACCCTAAAGACATTCGTCTTCTCAGACAACGTATCCCGATGACCTTTTCTCCGGCATCACCAGCAGGTTGACATTTGTAGTTTTGAGTGAAATGTCATGATGACGATCAGATAGATTGTCATATGATCAGACGTTTATGTCCCCCCCCCCAGCTCCGGCAATCACATAACTTTTCATGTACATCATCAGGGGTACAAAATAATTGGTCACAACACTTTGGCTTATGACTAAAAATATGCAAAACTACCAACATTTTCATCAGCTGTACTAAGTAAACAGTTTCAATAGAAACCTGAAATTAGAGAAGGAAGGATCTATTGCATGGCTGTTGTATTAAGGGCTGATTATGCTTCTGCGTAGTGATAACGCAACGGCAACGCAACGGCCACGCAGTTGCTTGGAGACCGTGATGGTTCTGCGTTGGGTTTACGTGTCGAAATGCAATTCAATGCCACACCGGGAAAGGGCGCTATGTTTTTTGTAAAGAATGACCGACCGACCGAGACTCTTGGCGTATATCATCGTAAGCTTCGTTATAGCGTATTTGTTTACTTTCCGGCTTTAAACGTCCACATTTTTTCAGAACTTGGTGTTTTATTTCTTTGTGCAAAAGCGAGAAGGTGCAAACAATAAAACGAGGTGAAAACAATAAAAGTAGCCTATTAAAAGTTTAAATGGCGGTGTTTATGAGTGGAAACCGGATAGCGGTCTCCAGCGGATGTAGTTAGCGGACCAATCACAGCCAATGCCGCTGCGTTGGTGTTGCGTCGCCTCGACGCGCATCTAGGATTTTTGGGAGGTACGCGTCAGGCCCTTGCGTTGGACGCAAGGGGGTCCGCAAGGACGTAAGGGGTCCGCAAGCCCCCTTGCGTTGTGTCGACGCGGAAGCATAATCCAGCCTTTAGATTGCATCAGTTTAAGGTGGATATAATAAATGCTAAAACATGAGATTGTCTAAAATACATGGTACAATGACCCAAATATGGACAACCACCAAGAAATATATGAACTGACTGTACTACACACTATTATTTGACAGTACATGGACCAGCCAATAGCTATCTAGGTTAGGAATGTCATGGTACACTTAATTGTCCCCATACTGTACAGTATATTCAGCTCAGTATATCATTTGTTTCCGTTTGGTACGCCCCATGACCCAAATACCTGTCCTATCAGTGTGCTGATGTCTAATATGGGCCGGTTGGTAAGGAATAAAACGGCACATTCTACACTCAAAACTTTGTATTATTGGAGATTTGTATGGACAATGAAACCTCTGTATTGCTCTTTGTAGTTATAAAGTCAGTGTTATTGATTTTTTTAAAAGCCTAGATGTTATGAGCATGAACATTTCAGAAGCATTACATTTCGTAAATAAAAAAAAAATGTTAATGTGCTCCTCTGTTGTTGGATTGTGTTTTTTTTAAGTGTGTGTTTTTTGTCTATTTTTCCCATAGTCACTGATCTGAAAATCTTCCTCATTACATCAAAAGAAAAGAAGTCCTTGGAATGTCAAAGAAGATATTAATAGATGGTCTTTGGAGGGAGAGAGATTGAACAAAGTGTGGGGGAGTTAAAAGTATGGAGAAGATGGAAAAAATATAGAAAAGATCTTTCATTCAGCCGGCCCCGTCTGGCAAGATAAAAAAATAATTCTGCTCCTGAAAGGCGTTGAAAGGGGCACAAAGGCTCTCCCTGGTGTATCATGGTACAAAATACCCCCCTCCATCTCCTAAGGTATAATTCAATCTCCTTTTGTCTGGCACTCAAGGTCTCTCTTTGGAGGGCCAGTGGAAAACTAGGCTTACCTGCCATTTTCTCCACCACTTTATTTTGTAAAGTTTAATATTTGTTCTCACAGGAGACATGTATATATATATATATATATAGTGCACTCAGGACTACGCCATCGCTAAGACAGCTGCGTGCAATCACTGTGTAGTTATTTCATCTGTCTTTTTGAAGACTGTCATATCTGCTTGAAAGGGCACGTTAGGAAAATACGACATGACCAGCGTCTGATTCCTACAGGATGGTGACTCTATGACAAAGAAGAATACATCATCACTTAATAGTCCGTGCTGCGTGTTCATTTCACGTCATTTACAACATGTTATTACAAAGAGTCTACTGTGTACATTACATGATTGTCAAGACTTCCGTTTGTGCACCTTGAGATCAATCAGAATTAAAAGGATCCATATAATGACGTATGAATAGAAAATCAGTTAAGTTTAACATTTTCAGTTTGTGTGAAATAAACCTGATCAAAAATGCTGATCCTTTCTTCTTACTGTCTGTGTTTTCTTCATCATCCATGCACCTACCCATCCATCCATTCATCTATCTATCCATCCATCCATCCATCCATCCATCCACCCATCCATCCATCTACCCATCCATCCATCTATCCATCTACCCATCCATCCATCTACCCATCCATCCATCCATCCATCCATCCATCCATCCACCCACCCATCCATCCATCCATCTACCCATCCATCCATCCATCCATCCATTCATCCATCCATCTACCCATCCATCTACCCATCCATCCATCCATCCATCCATCCATCCATCCATCCATCCATCCATCTACCCATCCATCCATCTACCCATCCATCCATCCATCCATCCATCCATCCATCCACCCACCCATCCATCCATCTACCCATCCATCCATCTACCCATCCATCCATTCATCCATCCATCTACCCATCCATCTACCCATCCATCCATCCATCCATCCATCCATCCATCCATCTACCCATCCATCCATCTACCCATCCATCCATCCATCCATCCATCCATCCACCCACCCATCCATCCATCTACCCATCCATCCATCCATCCATCCATCCATCCATCCATCCATCCATTCATCCATCCATCTACCCATCCATCCACCCACCCATCCATCCATCTACCCATCCATCCATCCATTCATCCATCCATCCATCCATCTACCCATCCATCCATCCATCCATCCACCCACCCATCCATCCATCTACCCATCCATCCATCCATCCATCCATCCATCCATCCATCCATCCATCCATCCATCCATCCATCCATCCACCCACCCATCCATCCATCCATCCATCCATCTATCCATCCATCCATCCATCTACCCATCCATCCATCCACCCATCAATCCATCCATCCATCCATCCATCCACCCACCCACCATCCATCCATCCATTCATCTATCCACCCATCCATCCATCTACCCATCCATCCATCCATCCATCCACCTACCCATCCATCCATCCATCCATCCATCCATCTACCCACCCATCCATCCATCTACCCATCCATCCATCCATCCATCCATCCATCCATCCATCCATCCATCCATCCATCCATCCATCCATCCACCATCCATCCATCCATTCATCTATCCACCCATCCATCCATCTACCCATCCATCCATCCATCCATCCACCTACCCATCCATCCATCCATCCATCTACCCACCCATCCATCCATCTACCCATCCATCCATCCATCCATCCATCCATCCATCCATCCATCCATCCATCCACCCATCCATCCATCTACCCACCCACCATCCATCCATCCATCCATCCATCCATCCATCTACCCATCCATCCATCCATCCATCTACCCATCCATCCATCCATCCATCCACCTACCCATCCATCCATTCATCTATCCACCCATCCATCCATCTACCCATCCATCCATCCATCCATCCACCTACCCATCCATCCATCCATCTACCCACCCATCCATCCATCCATCTACCCATCCATCCATCCATCCATCTACCCACCTATCCATCCATCCATCCATCCATCCATCCATCCATCCATCCACCATCCATCCATCCATTCATCTATCCACCCATCCATCCATCTACCCATCCATCCATCCATCCATCCACCTACCCATCCATCCATCCATCCATCTACCCACCCATCCATCCATCCATCTACCCATCCATCCATCCATCCATCCATCCATCCATCCATCCATCCATCCATCCATCCACCCATCCATCCATCTACCCACCCACCATCCATCCATCCATCCATCCATCCATCCATCCATCCATCTACCCATCCATCCATCCATCCAAGGTTCTTTGTTTGAAGAAAAGTTTGTCATGAAACTTTTGATGCAACTCTGTGTGAATTTAATGATACTAAAAACTTTAATAGTAAAAGACTGACTTTCAGCTGAGTGGGTAAATAATCAATGAGTTTTCATTTTGAGCTGGCCGATCGTTCTCAGAAATTACTTCATCTCTTCCCACTGCGTTTCCCTCAGGGTAGTTTCTAATAATCTTGTGACCCATTTCAGTCCATTTCCCGTCTTTTTGTGGTCAACGTCGTCAGTTTTAGTGGATAACACTGAGAGTGTTTTGGTCTTGTCTGCTTCTGAAAGTGTGGCTGCCCTGCTACTAAAGGCGAGTGCATTAGGGGTCGTACCACGCGCCACAGCGGGCGGCCGGTAGGCTGAATAAGCAGCGGTGACGCCTGAGGCTGAGCAACAGGGCACTCGCTGTTTAATCAGGTTATCTGGGAGTAGGGGCATAACAGGAAGTCTGCAGGGGTTTAAGGGGGTTTCTGGAAGGACAGCAGGATGGCGACACACGGCTCTGAGAGTGGAATGATCCTGACCCGGAGGAAGGCTTACAAACTAGAAACAAATTGGAGGAAAACAACTCTGATCTGTACTGCAAAAAAGTAAGTTTCAAAGAAAGTCCCTTTTGTGTCGCTCAATTTGAAATTTTTAAAACATTTCTATTTCATCATTAGTACCAAACCAAACAATGTACGTGTTCTGTATTATTTCACTGACGTAGGAAGAGAGTGTTGCAAAACATTGTTAACTAGACAATTATATATGTCAAATAACAAATTATAGCGGCATTATCGTTGGAGAGCAACGTTGTGTGACCCTGTGCCATAAAAGTATTTCTTAAAGGTAAGAGCTATTATGGCGGCTGGCTGGAAGTTTGCTTGCTCGGGGAGTTGGTGGCGGTGGTGGTGTTGATTCTGTGTGTGTGTGTGTGTGTGTGTGTGTGTGTGGCCTTTATCTCTTGCCCACATACAGGGACTAAGTGCACATCAGGCCTGTTTTCCAGTGTGCAGGGCAGCGTGTCCTGCTCTCTAAAGCCCAGGAAATTACAGTCCAGCCAAGCAGAAAACAGGAGTGGGATTTGGACAACAGGCTTCACCTGTCTCCGGCCTCGGGCTCATGAAGTTACACCTACTGTAAATGAGGAAGGCATTCGATTGCGATATGAAAAGGCGGCGTTGTGTGTCTGTTGAGGTGCAGGTGTGTGTTTACGGACATGTATTGTTTATGACTACAAAAAATTGCTTTTTAATTTATTTTATGATTGGTCTGTTTGCCGCTGCCTTTCAGTAAACAATACTATCTATGAACTTCTTTTACTGCACTGTAATTTGTATTCCTTGTTATTCTTGTTTTTATTTATTTTTACAATTTTATTGAATTTTATTGGCTTGTTTTAATGTTTTTTTCACCAATGCTTTGAATATTTTTATGTAAAGAACTTTGAATTGCCCTGAAAGGTGCTATACAAAAAAAAAAAATAAAAATTGCCTTGCCTTCTTGTTTATTGCTGGTTCCTCTCTGGTCGTCTCACGGAAATCTTTTCTCTTATACTGCTGTCTCGAGGCAACGCCGCCCGCCAAAATTATTCATTAAATGTCGCTGCTTGAGCAGCAAACAGAAGGACTTTAGTAATTTAGTTTATAATTGTGTGGAGCATACTCACAGCAGTGTGTTAAGAAAGCAAACGCCGATTCTTGGACATGCATAAGCATCATGAGACATGTATAAAGTTATGTAATTGCCACAAATATGTGGACTATTTAGTGTTTATACATTGAAACCAGAAGGAATTAATTAAATTAGACAAAAGGATATTAGCATCCATAAAAATTTACAGAAAGATGAGCGATGAGCATCCAAAGACAAACGCATAGAGACTCACACACCCAAAGCAACACAAGGGATAGGGACAAGGGGTAGGGGTAGAGTAAGGGTAAATCCCCTTTCTCTTTTCTACCCCTACCCCTTGTCCCTACCCCTTGCCCCTTGAAACAGAGTGTGCCTCTGGAAAATCTGAAGGGGTATATAGCCCTACCACTTCCCCATAACCCTCCGTCCTACGGGAATTGGGACACCCCTACCCCTACACGTGAACGCACAAAACGGAGGGGTAGGGCCAAGGGGTGAAATGGGATTCAGCCTAAGTCAAACATTTGGGTTTTCACCTAAAAATCCTAAAAGTTCCTCTACCTGAGCAACATGACGGATGAATAAAAAACCCTCTCTCTCTCTCTCTCTCTCTCTCTCTCTGATACATGAGAATAAGGTTTAAGCCAAAAGGACGGACACAAAGCAGAACACTGTCTGTAACATTTGAATAAACAGCAAATCCATGGCGGTATCCATGAGGTCTCCGTCTTGTGCAGCAAGGTATGAAATTCAATGATGAAATTGAATGCTCACACTGTTAGAAACATAATATGTGAGAACCTAACCTCGAATGCATGTGTGTACTATGTAGGATGGCTTTATAGTAGCTTCTTTACAGACACAATGGGCCACGCTAGAAGTGGGAAAGTACATTTCAGGAGTTTGGGGGGATAATGGATGATGACCAGCTAGCTGTCAACAGCTCCCCTATTCCCCGTTCACACTATTAACTCGTGTATTCACACTTCTGTGCAGCAGTGAGCAGCTTATTAGTGAAGCAGTCTGCTCCTCAATGCACACAATGGCTGACAGTTTTTCTTGGCATGCACCGCAATGTGCACGGGTCATGTCAAGGTCTGTTTGATATGCAGTCAGTCTCTCTGTCAAATATTACTCATGTATGTTTGAACAGGACGTTGAATGCGTGTGCAAATATGACGGCGTTGTGCAGAATGTTTCAGCAGCTGCCTCTCAGCTTGTTTTAACGGTGAATGTTATTCTCTTGCTGTCAAAACCTTTTCACAGCTTCAGGCCAATTATATTGTATTAAATATAATGGAACTGACCTCCGACTTCTCTGTATATGGGGCGTATGATGGTCGTCACTCAGCTTTGACTGATAATGCAGAATTTAATGCTTTTTTTTTTTGCTTTCCACAAACTAAAATTCAGTGGGAAGACAGTCGGTCAGAAGCCAGAGTCATTTCCACGGGAGTGATGTGTCAAAGGAAGCCACCAATTGATGTCACTGCTGTCAAAAATGGGTAAATATAGGTGAAAAATGTATCAATAGAGTTTGACAACCAAACAAAACTGTTTTGAGGGCCCACTTTTTGAAAGCTGAGATATTTCAAAATCTAAGAATTCAAAACCAGCTGTCAATTCACAGCCTGGCCTTTGCAGAGCCGAGAGGCCCGTTTGGGTTTTGGTTTGTGAGCCCGTCCATCATTGTGTATTGTGGCTTGACAGACAGAGTATACAGGAACTGGAGTATGGTGCCTTTTTTAGGTCTGCTGTCAAAGGACATCACGAGCGGATGCTATCTTTCCACACACACAGCCCAAAAAGGCGAAGGGAATCTCTCACCAACTCAAAACATTCAGATTGGGATGATGTTTAAATTTGAAGATTTTAGGATTCTATTATTTCTCATAATAAACAAACTAATGAGGCTGCAACCAGAGACTCTCTGAACACCTAGGAAGTTTCCTTTTATGTGAAACATACTTGGCAATGAACTCAGATCCGATTTCTGATTCTCTCTAGTTGTTATATAAGTATAACTGACCGTGAGGTGTTTACTGTACGAATCACAGACCTTTTCAACTGCAAATAATGTCCACTATCTGTAGGTGTGTGCTTAGATTTCAGCATCCCTGAGGTAAACACGCACAAAGGACCTGACACACTTAGCGCTGCGATGACCTGCATTACCGGGGGTCATCCTTCTACCTGTGTAAACAAGACTGTTATTTATCACGTCACGTCCCATCCTTCCTTTCTTCTAAGCCGATTAGGGCTTCTTCCTCCCGCCACTGTCTACCCGACCCAAGCTCCCCATACCCTCCCTCTCCCCCCCTTTCCTCTCCATTTTCCATCCCATTAACATTCATTTCCCCCCTAATTGAGCTTAATAAGGAAATAATGTTTGACATTAAATCCTTGTGAACATGTGGCCGAGCCGATCGCTGCGTCTGTTTGTTCTTCCGCAGCAAATGTTTACTTTGTCAGGGCGTTTGGTTGTTTGTTTGCCTGGCTTGTTGTCCCTGTAATGGCCTATTATCCATTTAGAATTCCCTGCTTCAATCTGTCTTGAGCTGACCCCTCGCTGCTGTTAAGTTAGACTGTGGTTTTTTGTTTTCCTGTAATGTGTTTCCAAACTTTTTGCTTAGTTTGTACTTTTAACTTGTAACAGTGTCTGCATCCATATATTTCAAGCCGAGCCTCCAGAACTCTGACCACTGTGTTTAGATACAAAGCCAGTCAAACGTATTGATTTCAAAGCTGTTGGCAATATAATTTTGATATACAATGACCTTGTCTGGAAGGTGGAGCATTTACTTGCCAATATTGATCAATCATCATCATGCCGTAAAGTAGGGAGGGAGACAGAAAGGAGGGAAGAAAGTGGAGAGTCTGCTCAATACAACCTTGGCTGCGTGTGCAACAGCACATCGGAATAGTGCTGTGTATTAAGAAAGACACTTAAGGAAGTCCGCAGCTCAAATGGATCTGTGTTGACGAGCAGCCAGCAGATATGAGATCGACATATAACCCTGAACACGAGGAGCCGGACTCTGCAATCTATAACAACAACATCCACTGTTATATTTTAAAGAAGCGCCCGAGAGGAAACGTAGTTCTATCACGCATCTTCATGTATAATAGACTCGACATTTACTGACATTTCCTTTCAGACGTTACTTCAAAAACACCACGGATTGGTAGATTTACATCATGAACATCTCACATGTGGGGCTGCATGGTGGTGTACTGGGTAGCGCTGAGAGGGTCTCTACATGTCGGCCCTGTGATGGACTGGTGAGGGGTGAACCCCGCCTTCGCCCAATGTCAGGGATCGGCTCCAGGCCCCCCCGCGACCCCGAATACAGGATAAAGCTTGGGCGATGGATGGACATCTCACATGTGCCTTAGTTTCACTTGAGTTCACATTGGTTGAACAATTAGATCCAGAACCTCCAACACTAACCCTGGATGTTTTTATTTTAAGCGACCTAAATGCGTTAGATGGAATCACAGTTCATGATCATGTGTACATCGCTTGCATAGATACGCTGCCAAAAAAACTGATGGATGCATGAATATGATTTTCACCTCAGCTGAATCGATAACAATGTAAATGTAGAACCCTAACCATCCTACACAAACTGTTTTGTTGAAATACATATTTTAGAGCTGGTTAATACGGTTGATTGATTCATTATACGTAGGCTATAAGTTAGAGTCTACGTACGTACAAAGAACTAATATCAAAAAATGTGGCACCAATCGAAAACCAGCTAGCGCTTATAAATCCCAAGCAGGTAAGTATAATCTCACAAGCGAGTGAACATATGTAGAGCATGACAGGTGAAAATGAATTACATGGGATTTACCTTTTTTGGGAGGATTCCTGCAGCAACTGCTGTAGTTCCACATGTTTGTTTGTTTTATTTGGTTACAGAGAGAAAAGAAGATGAAACAAGCATCCCAGCTTCATGTCTTGATTGGCTCATTTAAATTTGCATCAATTACTTCAGTGGAAAAAAAAAAAGACAACTAAGCTCTTTTGTGTGTAAATGAACAACTCCTCCCAGTGTACTTTCATGTTAAAATGGGTGCCTGCTACACAAAATGCATAAAAGTTGGCAGCTCTGTATATCGAAGCGTAAGTAAGTCATTTGTTGGCCTCTTGGGGGCGGTATTAAGAAACTGTAAACACAACCTTGGACTATGTATCACAGCAGAGACCAAATCTAACCATTACAGCCGGAAAACGAAGCAAAACAATTCATCAGAAGACATTAAAACGAAAGAGAAGTGCGAGGAACTGTTAGAGTCAGGTGATGCATGTCTAGGAATTAGTATTCATATACATGTAGTCATGTGATTCAATCCTAAAATTACTCAGCATAAGAGTTTTAACAGTCTCACATGAAATAAAGGCTTTGCCCCATAATAATGAAAGACCCTGAGCTCCCCGTTTCACTTCCTCTATAAAATGCCTTTAAAGTAATGGCCATTTTAATCTACCTCTGAATATTTCATGTTTCATCCCCACACAAGCCATTAGCTACAGTAGGAAGGGAGACACCCTTAATGAATGGGACCAGGAGCCTGCAAGGAACACTGGGCGCTATAAAAGTGATGCAGTCTTCATTCTGCACAGTCTTACACCATTGATGAAATGCCAAAGCTACTGACAGGAGACCCATGCTATGACCCTGCATGTACAACATCTCTGTATAGTGTAGACACACACCAACGTGCATTTCAGCAATTACCTGATCTGTTAGCTATCTAAATACTATTATAGTATTAATATTAGTGTAGTCTGATCTTCATATGTAACTGTGTAGAAATGCAAGACTTAAACACCTGAATAGACATTCAAAAAAACAAAAGAAAAACATGTGCACAGCTTTCAAATGTGGATTTAGAATTGAAATGTCAACAATATGAAGCTTTAAACTACTCAGTGCCTACTAGAATAGCAATAAAAACGAGATGAATAATGAAAATAAATGCACCTGTGATATTTCTTCTCCTGTGGTATCAACTAAAATTCACTACCAGATAGTTGCTTACATATCTCAGCTAAAAAAGAAAACTCTGGTAATCCAAAATGTTTCCAGGTCGAGCAATTAACCATATTTTGTATCCGCCACCATCAGAAGCTAAACCCCTCCAGGCAATTGAAACAATGGCATATTGGCTCAGTTTTTCCCAACTAGGATGGTATTATTTAGTCAAGCCACTGCCTTCAATTAAAACTCTTGAGATTTTACGGTGAGGGGCATTTCTTTTCTTTTAGAAAGCAAACTTGTTTCAATCAAACTGAAACCCATGACTTTCTCTCATTAAGTCTTGCTATTTAGTTATGTGCATGGTGAGCTGGTTACACGTTAATCTCCCGGCTCTTCGACTGACAGTTTCAATAAAGCCTCCGTCACATGCGACGCATTTTCTCCGACATAAAGTTCCCTTTTAAATGAGAAGCAGCATCCGAGGCAGTTAAAAAGCCACATGGGGGAAGAGGAGAATCACAGAGACAAGGGTTGATATTGGTTCAGAGCGGAACGCTGCACTCTGGGTAACGGTTGAACAATAAGACATTACCACTCATTACCTGGCTACTCGCTGCCAGGTAATGAGAGGTAATTATTTGGCTTGCTATTCTAATAAACCACCCTTCTAATTATATCAATTCATATTCAGATATTGAATAAATCTACTGTTGCTCTGCAGGATTTAGCTTCAGGCTCCCTAGATGTCTTTATCTCTATTTTCCATCCATTTGCCAACTTTTTTTTTTCTCTCACTTTTGATGCGGCTCAGTCATTGTGTCGTTAAATATCTCTGTGCTGAGCAAAATTCTTTTCAGACTAAACACAGTAAAACTCTTTATGAAGAAGGTCCCCAGACCCTCATTCTCTACTCTTCTCTTTCTCACTGTCCTTCCCAATTCTCTTTGTCTCCCTCCCCAGAGTTTTATGTACCAACTTCTGTTATAGCCAACAAGGACTCCAAAACTTTATTTCAATGAGCTTGCCACTACACTTTGAGAATAGAAGAATAAAAAAACCTAGAGAAGGATTGTTGCTTTGAAGGTCTGTGCTTGTGTATCTGTCTCTTTGTATGTGTCTAGAAGCTGTGTTTTGTAAATTATAGTAGCGATTAAAAGAGGAAAAAAAAAAAATGAAAATGAAAAAAGAAAATGTCTTAAGTCTAAAATTGATATAATGCAAGTATTTGAAAGAGGCACAATATGTTCAGCTTATGAAATCTGAGAGTTAAGTAAGCTCTGTCTTCAGAGTAGAGTGGCGAGGGATACAGCTAACGGTGCAAACAGCGCTAACATCGCTAACGTAGCTAGGCAACAGCAACGGTACTGACAGAGCTAACGCTATTGGGCAGGACGACGTTATCACCAGTTTGCTAGCCAGTGGAGCTGTCACATGTACGAACATGTGCTAAAAGGCATGCGTGGTCGGCCGGGTTACGTAAATAAAGCAAAGAGAAGCTTGGATCACAACACACACAGAGGGAGAGTCTCTGCTCAGGTAGATATTACACTATATCTGTACATAGCAGCTCTGAATGACATAGAGAGATCCTTTGATGATGTGTGCCTCTGTTGGTGGTAAACTAGTGATAACGTAGAGTAGAGCACATACACAACTGTTTAACCCATTTCTAATGATCTCTGTCGTGTTTTGTCTTTTTTTGGTTAAAAAAAAGGCACAAGAAACTCCAAACTCTTCAAATGCTGTGTAACTTTGCCATGTGCAGAAATCCAACACTCGACTGGCCTGCTGGGCTGAAATCACCCTTCTCATCGGTTACGTCGACTCAAATAACCTTATTTAGGTTCAAGAAGCGTACATGTCAAAACTGAGAATGATCAAGTCCAGCTCAGACTAGTGGATCACACCTGGCTCTCTGTGAGGTTTAATGTAAACAAGTTACTCCTTTTCCCATTTGATTTCCAAACTGTGTGAACCCAGTTTCAGTGTTATGGGCTCTATGTGGTGTCAAAAACTCTGCTTCCATCCCGACTTTTCCACATCCAGTCATATTTTATAAATGAAGACAACAATTAATAACTTGTTTAATGTTTTTCTTTCTTCTACCAGATTATTCATGAGATACAGGGATGCTCAGTTACTGGCTGTCAAGGGTGCTTGTAAACAATCTGAATCGGACCGTGACCACTGGAAGCCGGTGTCATCGTTACACCATGCATGTAATAGTAGACACCAGAGCAAATACATTTTGGTGAATTTATGTTTCCCCCTCTCATCCTTCGCCCCTCTGTTCGCCTCATCCCTGCTCTCCTCTCACATCTGTTGGTATTTACACAGTGAATTATATCGGAGTTTTAACAAAAGCCAGTCAGTTTAACAACAGCTTGCATCCAGCTGAACACCCGAACACACGCGTCTGCTTTCCGAACCCAGGATAAGATCCACTGACTGACTTAAACCCCTACATTTTCTCTGCCCCTATCTGCTTTTTCCTGTTACGAGGGGAAATGGTTTCGTCAGGCAGACAACCCCGAGGGCACCGAGCCCAGCAGGCAAACCAAATAGACACTAATTTTCTTTTATCGCACAGGAAACCGATAGCGTCAATTCAGCCTTGATAATAAGCAAACAACGCTGCCAATGCATCGTCCTGTTACGAAATCAAAGTGCTCCGTCCCTAACCTCGGACTGCTTGCTTTATTGTTTTCCATACGCCGGTATGCTGAACATTTGAAACAGATTCATCACTGTTTGAACTGTAGTTTCTCATGAATAACTTGATCGAGTCGGGAAAAGGAAATCATGAGTAAACAAAAAGAAAACAACAGGAATCTGACAAGGACACAATAAATGTGTCAGAGAAAGAAAGAGTGACCAGGTGGACGGGAGGGAGAGAAAACAACATCCACACAAACACAATAAGCAGCGGATCTAAAAAAACACACACAAAGCAAACCCCACACACACACACAGACCTGGTAGGAGTCAATGGCCTCCCGGTCCAGTGAGCGGCTGACTGACACGTCTCCTGTGTCTATGTCAATGGTGAAGAGACCTTTGGGATCCTGGTCAGCACCGGGGCCTGTCAGACGGAAGATATGGATCCCTGACTTCTCTGTTGAAATCACCTGCAGACAC